>NW_003314326.1:124368-128786 GCF_000143415.4 Selaginella moellendorffii | reverse complement strand
GGGGGGGGGGGGGGGGGGAGGGGGGGCTGTAGGGGGTACATTACTCCAGAGTAGCCCTGCCCTTAACGAACTAAACGGGAAAAGAGAAGATGGTATGGACAGTGGAATGTGAGGTAGCATTTGTTCACCTCAAAGGGAAGTTGAGGAAGACTTCCGTGTTGGCGTTACCAAACTTTGGTAAGGACTTTGAGGTAGAAATAGATGCTTCGGACTTTGTGTTGGGCGCAGTTTTTAAGCAAGATAACCATCCAGTGGCATTCTTCTAGACAAGGCTCAGCAAAAGTGGCATACCCACAAGAAGGAATTATTTGCGGTGGTCAAGGCGCTTAAGGAGTGGTGACACTAACTTGGAAGACACTTCAAAGTTTACACGGATAATGTGGCAATGAAACACTTCTGGTCATAGCCCGACCTGAGAGGGAAACAGGGTCGGTGAGCCAATGCTTTGGCCAAGTTTGATTGCGAAATTTTGTATAAACCTGGGAAGAGCAACATCGTGGCGGATGCTCTAAGTCGAAAGGCAAGCTTGAAGTTGGCAATATCTAGCACAACAGCACCATTTTAGGATGATGTGCGGACAACATATGAGAATGATGGTCTAGCACAAAAAGTGTTGCTCAGGAACCAAGAGGCGTGAGTAGCTCACCAGAGAGGTGAGCAGAGAATGGAAGAAAAAACAAGTTATGCAGAACGCAATGGACTCATCTATTATAAACAAATGAGGGTGTATGTTCTAGAAAGGGAACTAAAGAAGGTAGCCTTAGAAGAGTGTCATGACGGACCTCTTGTGGAACACGGCGGAATGCCCAAGACGATGGGCTTACTCAAGAGGAAGTATCACTAACTAGATATGGCTAAGGACGTTTAAGACTATATAAAGACATGTTCAATATGTTAGCAGGTCAAAGCTGTGACTAAAGCTAGTGGGGGCTTGTTACAAAGCATCCCAATTCCAAATCGTCTGTGGAAATGTTTTATGATGGACTTCATCATAGGACTCCCCCTAAGTGAGGGGTTTGATGCGATATTTGTGGTGGTGGACTGATTTTCAAAGATGGCACATTTCATACCCACCACAACGGAGGTGGATGCAGAAGGTGTGGCGAAGCTGTTTTTCGAACAAGTGGTTCGAGTGCAGGGAAGGCCAGAAGAGATTATCTCAGATCGAGATAAGATCTTCACTAGTAAGTTCTGGAGAACTCTCCTAGAACAGTATTGCACCAAATTGAAATTCAGCATAGCCTATCACCCACAGACAAGTATTGGGTATTAAATCAAGTTCGATGGCACTAACACTTTTTGACAAACGGACAAATAGAAAGGGTGAATAGGCAGTTAGAGGATTATTTGCAATGCTATGTCTCGGGAGACCAAATCAATTGGGTAAGTCATTTGGGATTTGTGGAAATGTGCTATAACAACTCCCCACATTCGAGTATCAGGGTGAGTCCATGGGAAGTCATCAATGAGCAAGCTATTGAAGGTCTTGTGGAACTTGGCGTGGCCGAGTATCATGGAGAGTTACTTGTGGTGGAGGCATTGATAGCGGAAAGACTCAATATTTGGAATCTAGTGAGGGATTCCTTGGAACGGGCTCAACAAAGTCAAACCAAGTATATGAACTAGAAGCGCCGGGATGTAGAGTTCCAAATTGGAGAGAAGGTGTGGCTGAACACCAAGAACCTAACGCTACCAAGTGGGATCAGCTGGAAGTTGACCCAAAGGTAAGAATGCATGTATTCCTGGAAATGAACTAATCTTAAGTTCCTTAAGCAGGTTCGTGGGGCCTTACGAGATTGAAGCACGAATCGGTAAAGTGGCTTACTGCCTTTGACTTCTTCAAAAGATGGGGAAGATGCACCCAATGTTCTATGTGAACTTACTCAAGCTGTACTTTAAGGATCCACTTCGCAAGGACCAAGTGAGACCTTTACCAAGGGGAAGAGGAATACGAAGTCGAGGCCATCCTCAATGCCTGCAAGAGCAAGCGACAAGGACACGAGGTGAGAGAGTTCCATGTGAAGTGAAAACGATTTCCACACTGTGAAACAACATGGGAACCGAAGGAGAACCTAGCGAACGCGTGAGATTTGGTGGAGGAATTTCTGCAAGGGAGAACTCTATATACTTATGCAGAGTTCAATTAAAAGTATCAATTTGTGAAGTTGAGCAATGGTATATGTTGGGACACGAAGGCATGCCGAAGGTTAGCTAATTAACATGGGTTAGCTAGGTTAACCAGGCATAGGGAACAACACCCAACTCCCTGCGGGGATGTCAAATCCGTAGATGTATTCTACTGAGGTTGAGTTCAAGTCTCAACCCCTTAGTTAAGCAAGGTTAAGTTCAAGTCCCAACCCAATACTAGGGCATGGTGAGGTGAGGGGTATAGAGACACCTATATTCCATTGTCACGGGCTCTTGGTCAAGGAGGCTAACTTAGGCACACTGCTAAGTGGGGGGATGCCCTTGAAGATATGGTTAACAAGTCATAGGATTAAAAAGAGACATTCGATGTGGGTATTGAACTTCTTTTATGGGTGGTGGAGTTGTAAGGAACAAACTCTCTGAGATGTCATAGGCTAAAGGATCCTCGAAAGCACGACATAAATGATAAAGAGTTCATCGGATGGGACTGAGTCTGAGATCGAGTCCAAGACCAACTCTGAGACCGAGTTTGAGATAGAGTCTGGGATCGAGTTTGAGGCCGACTCCGAGACCGAGTTGGAGACCGAGTTCTAGACAGAGTCTGAGATCCGAGATTGGGTCCAAGACTGAGTCCGAGGTCAAGTCCGAGATTGGGTCCGAGGTCTAGTCCGAGGTCGAGTCCGAGATTGGGTCCGAGGTCCAATCCGAGATCAAGTTTGAGACCGAGTCCGAGGTCGGGTCTGAGATCGAGTCCGAGGTCGGGTCTAAGATCGAGTCCGAGACCGAGTCTGAGTACTAATACAAGTCGAGGGGTGAAAGCCCAAAGCATGTGTCTCCTAGGGGGGGGGGGGGGAGGCTACAGGGAGTTCCAAAAGTATAGTAGGGATAGTGAGGTCCAGGAACTAGTCTTGAAGGAACTCTCCAGTAGTGCTTCCAAATTGACTTGAGGTTGAGACAAGGGTCGAGGGGCCTTGGGTGGGAGTGAACATGGACTCGGGTGGTATCAAAAGGGCCCCAAGGAAGTGATCAAGAGAAACTCCCACTTTCGGAAGGGAAATTGATTGCAATGCTCTCGGCTCATGTGGAGTGGTGGCCCACTTGAATACCTTGCGACTCATTGGTCATTGCCCTTCCTAGGGGCTTAGGCCTTTGCTTCAGGATGGAAGTGGGGGGGGTAGAGGTACCCATACCAAGCCGTTAAGCCATGGTGTTTGCCCCCGGCATCCTAAAGCAAATATGATTCCTATGATTAAGTCTTGTTGTACCAAGGGATGTTAGGAACCTGGAGGCTTAATCTGCTTGGCTACTTGTACCTACGGGGAGTATAGCTGAACCTTAAGTCCAGTCTAACCCAGGGAGGAGTATTAGGAGAGATTTGGGAATCTATGGACCAAACGCTCCGTTGCTCGTGTAGTGAGTAGCTGAAACCAAGTAGGACCAAGTAGGAGTTAGTACAATAGGTGGGAACCTTGGCAAGGAAACTTAGTTAAGGCCAAGGCAATATTGGTTGGATAGACGAGATAAGCTGGCAAATTGGAAAGGAAAAATTTGTGGATTATATTAGTCCCAATCCCTATTTAGTAGGGGGTTCCAAATGTATAGTAGGGATAGTGGGTAGATTAGGTATAGTTGACTAACTTGAGGTATAATCCAGCTCTCACTTGTGTGCCTATACTTGTTCTACATCCGGTTTAGGTTTAAGCCCAAATAGCATCAAACTTCGTTTGGCTCCATTTTGCATGTTGGTCTTAGTATTAGGATACTAGATGCTTTAGGATTATTTCAAGTTGTTTCATGCTTCTATCCCTTTGCTTCTTGGGCTAAGAGTCACTCTATGCTTTGATTCCTTCACTCCTTGGTTGCAAGTTTGGGAGTTTGGCTCCATTCCTTCATTCAGTGGTCTAACACCCTAAAACTATTCTTTGGACATGTGTTATATGGCACATGGTATGTGACACGTGGCATATAGAGGGTTTAAGTTCCAGTTCATGGTTATCCTATGGTTAATCACCATAGGATAAAGGGTGAAAGCCGCACTACACACACTGACGAAAAGAGGGAACGAAGGAAAGATTGATTAGAAACGAGCTCTCTAGCTATTCTTTAGATATGGAAGCAAGGTTGGCAAAGATTAAGTGTGGTCGAGTGACCTTGCTAATGCATGGGTACATTTTGTCAACCAAGTTTTACTTATTTATTCTCTATAAAACCATAGAGTCCAATTTCAATATGCTTGCAACTGGAAAAGAGCAAATGGGGGGTTGAGGGGG
>NW_003314326.1:51700-123413 GCF_000143415.4 Selaginella moellendorffii | reverse complement strand
CCCCATTTGCTCTTTTCCGTTGCAGCATATTGAAATTGAACTCTATGGTTTTATAGAGAATAAATAAGTAAAACTTGGTTGACAAAATGTACCCATGCATTAGCAAAGTCACTCAACCACACTTAATCTTTGCCAACCTTGCTTCCATATCTAAAGAATAGCCAGAGAGCTCGTTTCTGATCAATCTTTCCTTCGTTCCCTCTTTTCGTCAGTGTGTGTAGTGCGGCTTTTATCCTTTATCCTATGGTGATTTACCATAGGATAACCACGAAGTGGAACTTAAACCCTCTATATACCACATGTCACATACCATGTGCCATATACCACATGTCCAAAGAATAGTGGAGTGGAACCCAAGTTTTAGGGTGTTAGACCACTAAATGAAGGAATGGAGCCAAACTCCCAAGCTTGCAACCAAGGAGCGAAGGAATCAAAGCACAGAGTGACTCTTTAGCATTCAACCCAAGGAGTGAAGGGATAGGAGCATGAAATGACTTGAAACAATCCTAGAGCATTTAACATCCTAATGCCAAGACCAGTATGCAAAATGGAGCCAAACAGAGTTTGACCCTATTTCAGCATACTAGTGGCATAATGCGAGGACATATGTACTCCACTACTAGCATGGTGTGGAACTTGGGCTTAAACCCAAACTGGATGCAGAACAAGGATAAGCACGCAAGTGAAAGCTAGATTATACCTCAAGTTAGTCAACTATACTCTATATATTTGGAACCCCCTACAACCCTCTAAACCTTAAACCACCACTGTGGCTTTGGCACCACTTGTCCAGGAGCGATGGAATGTATACCTCCTTAAGTCTCTCGAACTCCCCACCAGGGACTTTGACCACATGGACCACAATGGACACAAACTCAAGCTTTAGTTTAATTCTAGCCCCCTTAACCCCCTATTTGCTTTTTTCCAATTGCAAGTATGTCAAAATTGGACTCTATGGTTTTATAGAGAATAAATAAGTAAAACCTAGTTGACAAAATGTACCCATGCATTAGCAAGGTCACTTGACCTAGACATATCCATTTGAGAGACAAAATTTAAACTAGAGGCAAGGCCCATAGTAGATATTTTCAAGATAAAGGGGCACTCCTACTCACTAATAATTTGATTTGAAAATAAACTCCTATAGATAAACTCGTAGGGACAGGTCCATTTTAGTTCAAGGATAAGTTCAATTTTTTATGGAGTTTCCCCTCTCGAGATTCACATATCTAAAATTTTATCCTAAATAAAACAAAATGTAAAAGAGATATTATTGAAAAGTATGTAATATTATTTTCTTACCTCTAGAGGCTAGTTGCATGTTACATGATTTGTAGTAACTCCTACAAGCTAGCCTCATCCAATTGAGTCTTCTTATGGCTTGGATTGAATAGGGTGCTTATGATAAAATCCTTTAACACTGTCTTTTGAACATACTTTGGAGTTGCAGATGAGTTTTTTACAATCTTTATCTACATTACATCTTTGAAATGGCTGATTGAACTCTTTTGTATCCCTTTCTACATTAAATGTATATGTGTACCAATATGTACTATAGCTCTACCAACCTCTCCATCCTGTGGAAGAAAGTAATACATCTTGGCCTTGCAGATGGCATGACATAATGGAGCATTCTTGCAAAATTGGCACTTGAATCCAACACTAATGGTGTCTGGAATGGGAGGATTGATTATAGATCCTTCAAAAATATGGAATTTTGACCGCACTCTTGATTGCATGCTTCATTTATACAATCCAAATACCCACCACAATGAACCATGGACATTATGCCTTCGAAGTGTTGAAAATGTGTGGTCTTGATCTTGTATTAGTTGTGGACGTTCTACTTGGTCTCCATCCCCTTTTGTTTTGAGCTGACAATGTTGGGGGAAGGAGGGGTGCCTCCCCCAACGCTCGCTCAAACACGAGAAATGTTTTAATGCCCTTCACAAAATGCCCCCTGCTTGCCCTTGTGGGGCAAAGGTTTTATACAAGGAAAATGGGGAATATTCTAAGGACTAGAATATTCCCTCTCTTTCTCTCACTCTCTCAGTGGCCACGCCCTAACATGCGACCACGGTGGATCATGCTAGCTCTAGATGCGTGAGAACCCTCTGAAGAGTGTAGAGTGTACCTCTACTACTAATGCCAAGTGCTGGTAGCTGCGTGAAATAGTAGAACCTCTAGAAAACAAAGTGGAAAAGAAAGAAAAGAGGGAGGTGTGAAGTTTGGAGATAGGGAGGAAAACCTGGTGGGAAACGTTGTAGTCAAACTAGACTCTAAAGTTGAAGAAAAAGTGTAGAAAAAGTGTGAAAAGAGGGAGAAAAATAGGGGAAAAAGAGTGTGAGTATCCAAAGAACTTAACCTGTACCTGGATTTTGGCTCAGGAAAGTGTAATATGCAAATGCAGCCTCTTGATGACTTCTAGTATGCTCCAAAGATTGGCCAAAATCAAGAAAGAAAGAGAGGTAGAAGAGGGGATGTGTTGCCCAAGGGTGGTATAAGTGTGAAAATAATGAAAGATGGAGTGATATGGTGGAGCGCCAAGATGGTGGTGGGACTCTTAAAAGGTGGCCATTGATAACCATTGGCCTGTAGAGTAAGTGCTGACCACTCGGAGTAGCCGGGAACCGATAACTAGTAACTGGGGACCTGTAACCTATAACCGATAACCATATGCTCTCGCTCCTACTCTTACGCCTGCTCCAGCACCAATATGGTGGAGCGCCGAGATGGTGGTGGCTCTCTAAGAAGGTGGCCAGTCTGATGTGTCGAACTGAAGAAGTCAGTAGTTGAAAAGGACGGCATAGTCGTTGGGTTGCCGGTAAAGAGAGGTGGCATGTGTCCATTGAGTGCTGGAGTAGAATAAAGTGGCTTCGGCTTCTGTGGCCTCGCCTAAAGATCCACCTAGGTGCCTCGAGTGAATAGGTTCACCTGGTTGGTAGAAAGTCGCTCCAGAAAAGCTGGTGTGTTGTTGGCAAATGGTCGTAAGGATATCTCAGAAACGGCAGGTCCAAATGAAGTGGTGTCATTTGCTGCTGGTGCATGTATGTGTGTCCGTGGTATGGTGTAAATGTGACCTCAATCGGAGATGTGAATGATGGTGAAAGAATGAAAGATGCAAGATAGACATCTAAAGATAAGTGCAGGCAATGCGGCTGGAAGTGATTAGTGATGGCTACCAAAATCGTGTTGACCGATGAGGCTGGTGCCTTGCTTTTGCTTGACGAAGGGGCTACCTCAATTGCTTGTTGCTCCAACTGCTCCTGATACGTCTTTGGACCTCGAGACGATGTGGAATTATTAGTGAAGGGATGTTGTTGGACATGTTGAAAAGATGGAGGCTGAAGCTCTGGGTGAAGCTTGAAGCAGCACTGCGTGTTGTGTGTGTTCGTCTCGTAGTGAGTGCACCAACGGGACTTAAATTTGTGTTCCCGAGCTGTAGCAGCTTCTTTCCTGGACTCCACCAGCTCTTGGAGCAGTTTGTCATGGTGTGATTGCTGTTGAAGAATGATCTCCTTCAGCTGCCGCATCTCATTGGCAAAGTTCTCAAGAGCCGAAGGTGTATGCTCGATAGCGATGGGCTTCAATGTGGACGGGTGAACAGCTGCACAAGGTGACTCTGACGGGATGATGGTTTGGTCGAAATCAACTCTAGCAATCCCCAGGCCAACCAGAAGCTCTCTTTCCAGCTTTGTGGCAAACGAAAATGCCTCGCGGCAAGAGCTAAATGTCTTCTTAAGTAGTTTCTGCTGCAAGTTCCCACGCAAACGCTCTATGAATGCCGTGATCCCCTGTTGCTCATCTTGGACCACTCTACGATCCCAACACTGCTTTCAGTAAGCTTGAAACCATGTGATGTAGTCAGGAATAGACTCGTGAGCACCCTGCCAGAACGAAAAGAGGTCAACAAGTAGCCAATTTGTGGGTTTTTCTTCAACGAAGCGTTCTTTGAAAGAAGCAAGTAGTGTCTGAAAGTCTGTCCGGTCCTGTGGGAGGAGAGAATCTGCCCAAATTGCTGCTTTGCCTTCAAGAAACTGCAAGAAGTCACGACACATACGATCATCATCGACAATCATGTTTGTGGTGCAGTAGTAATCAAAGCAACTGATGTGCGATGCTGGAGAGGCTGTTCCAACACTTGAGAAGGTTGGCAGATCACTCCCCCTCTGTAGAACATGGAGCTGAGGCCGAGCTAAAGGTGGCTACGCCATAGCTTGTAGATCTAAGTCACTAGAATCTACTGAGGAAGAAGGGGACTCGGCCCGAGAAGGTGCTGTGTTGTACCTAAGCTACCTTTGGATGTTAGAAAGTTTACTTTGTACCTTAGGGCCTTGAGGTATGGTAAAAAGGTGCTAGTTTGTTGTATGTCTAGTTTGTACCAGCATCAAATACCCTAAACACTGCACATGCCCGGTCAAGGCAACTGGGTGGACAGGAGCAAGAAGACTACAGACTTGTGCCCAAGCTGCTCAAAGCTATCCAAAATGCCTGTGACGAAGAGAAATAAGGGCTGAAAGGGAAGTAGATGTAGGCCTCAAGCACATGTAACCATTGGCCCGTAGGGTAACCGCCGAAATAGCTGCTGGAGTAGCTACTGGAGTAGCTAGTAGCTGGTAACCGGGAACCTATAACCTATAACTGGTAACCCCACCTGCTCTCACTTTTACTCTTGCACCCACTCCAACACCAACTCCTATCCCTGTGCCTATTCTTACTGTCCCTGTTCCTACGCCAACTCTTGTTTCTACTCCTTCTGTTCCTGTTCCTACAGCAACTCTTGTTCCTGCTCCTCTTGTTCTTGTTCCTATAACTACCTGTTCCTTGAAGATTGCTTCGTTCCCAAGGAACCCCCAATAAAGTTTAACCCAAAAGAGAAAAATGAGTCCTCTGGTCTTGATCCTTCTCCATTTTGACTGTTGGTGGGCTTTTTAAAAAGGGCTCAGCCCTGTCTACCCTCTATTGTAGGAATGTGGGAAGAATCTGCCTTAATATTCCCTGAAATCCACGAAGAGTTAGCCCAAAACGCCAACATTGTGGAAAAACATGTGCATGTCCGTGATGTAGATCGATATTGAGGAACCGTTAGTATTTCTGGAAAGCCTTGGACCAGGAGCACCTCTAGAAACAAACGGCATCCAAAACAAAGCCCGGAGGAGCACGAATTCCTGCTACAAAGATGAAGAAAATCCTTAGCTGGAGAAGAAAATCCTTTTGCATGCCGTTAATTCGCCCAAATTTAGAGCCAAGAACCACCATTACTCATAGATCTAGGCCATATCTATAAGCCCAAATGCACTACCTTGAAAAATTTAGCTGAGGATCCATGTGAGAAAGTGAAAACCCCAAAATGCTCATTCAACCGAGCCAAGAAACATTGTATCTCTTCAAATACTGCATGGCTTAATGAGCGCTATACCTTGCTAGAAAGAGGAGTTCCAAACCTATCCAACACACCCAAGCTCAAACAAAACCACCGTAAGACAAACAAGGAATTCCTTCCCAAAGTCTGCGGCCAAAAGAAAAAGAGAGAAATGATGCTTCAGAAAGTCTTGCACATCACGCCGGGTCACCATTTGTTAGGGGAAGGAGGGGCGCCTCCCCCAACGCTCGCTCAAACACGAGAAATGCTTCAATGCTCTTCACAAAATGCCCCCCTTTGCCCTTGTGGGGCAAGGGTTTTATACAAGGAAGATGGGGAATATTTTGAGGGCCAAAGTATTCCCTCTGTCTCTCTCACTCTTTCGGTGGCCACGCCCTAACAACAAGAGGTGGTAGTTCAAAGAAGATATTGCCATTGTATGTAGATGGGAGCTCACTAACAGGCTTATGCAAAAATGAGCGCACATTGATAAAGAGGTGAGAAAATTAAAAAGTGTTGCAAACAACTTTGAATATTGGTAAAATTAGAGTTAGCAGATTCTTGGCTAATCTTCACTAGAACTAGAAGAGGAAGAAATGATGATGACCAACTCTTGCTTCACATTTTTTTTAGCAAGATTGTAGCCTTGCACTTTGATTGGAGATCCAAAAACTCGAATCTCCTTAGACTTGGAATGTTGCAAATCCAAATGTTGTCCACTTTCACCCACACTCAAAAAAGGAAACTCCAATCATCCAATTACACTAGTGTTGTTGTGAATCATAGCCTCTAATGAAATAGAACCAAGAGAAAAATCAAAACAATAGCAAATAAAACTTTCTAAAACAAGACTTTGGGAGAAACAAAATAGTGGGTGATCTTGGTAATGCAAAATAAAACTCTCCATTTTGTTGCCTTTAGGTTTTTGAAGTTACACAGGTTTTGCCAAGGTATGATAGCTCTCCTAACATCATACCAAATCTCGTAGATAACAACATCTACAACACATTGTCTGGGTATTGATTCCAATCTTCATCGGCAATGCATATCCTACTTAAGCTTTATTGTCCAAATAGAGGTGTTGTCATTGATTGCATAGTAGGTAGTGGTTTGATGGTCGAGACGGCACATAACTCTAGCAAATCGGTGTTTGTAATTGAAGAATATGAATTCTTCAAATACCATCTTTTATGATGTTTTAAAAACTTATATGCAATACATATTTAGTTTTCCTCTATATCATAAATCTCTAATACAATGAGCTCTACAAGTCTTCCTATGTATGAATGGCACAACATATGCAATATGAGTCTTCCCTTGAATTGAGAAGGAGTCATATAAAAAATCTATTTATCAATGATACAGTAAAAGAGAGTTGAATGCATCCACTTGTGATGAGAAAAGCATGTCACATGTCAATATGATAGTGATAGTGACAATGTCAGTGTCAAAGATATTGACAGTGACAGTGTCAGTGTCAAAGATAATTATAGTGCTAGTCTATCAAATTTCATAATGATGAGTATTATGATTACAATAAATACCATTTTCATGAGGGCGGGGGGGGTATGGATAATATCATAGCATAAGAACTATTAATAGCTAGAACTTTAGTAAGATGACCTTAAAATACTATATTCAGCACTTGTGGATGTAGTATTTACTAATAGAATATTACCCTTCACCATAAAGTGATAATGGTTATGTGTTCTTAACTCTTTCTTGATTTTTCTATACATCCATGTATGCACATTTTCCACACCAATTCTTGGGCAATTCTAATATTGTTCTAGGAAATTTTTCAGACCCATGTAGCCTTTCCTCTTATCCAAATAAAAGTAGTATATGGGACACTAAAAATAATTTATGTTTATTTTTTCAAGAGTTTTAGCCATATCTAGAGCAAGATCTCGAAGAAATATCTCTTGAAGCACATGAGGCAATCCATCTTTAATAACAATATCTTGAACATTATCTAGAAGAGGGATCTCTTATTTAGTCACATTTGAGGATACTCTTGAAAATATTGAGTCACATTTGAGGCTACTTGTTTAGTCACATTTGAGGCTATTCTTGAAAATATAAAATTCTCCACTTTATTCATAATGAATTAAACTTTTGAAAAAACTATGCATGACTTTCATATTACATTAAAGAGTGGCCTAAATATCTTATATTCAGCACTCACTGATGGTGTTCACCAATGAAATATTGTTCTTCACCATAAAATCATAATAGCTGTGTGTTTTTAATTTTTATTTGATTTTTTTGTACATCCACACGTGCAAACCTTCCAAACATGCTCTTAGGCATTTGCAACAATGCTCAAGAAAATTTATCAAACCCATGCAACCATTTGTTTTATTCAAATAAAAAATAACACATAAGACACTAAATAAATATACTAGTGTATCTATATCAAGCACTCTTGCCATATCTGAAACAAGATCTTGAAGAAAATATTAATATCATTCTTCGAGTATTAGAGGCAGTCTAACTCTTTTAACAACATCATAAGAAGGGAATTCTGTGAGACACAAAATCCCTAGGCCCCAAAGTGGAGCCGGAAAGGGTGCCACGTGGTAGTGGCCGAAGCGAAAGCCAAACGAGCATAACAAGTTTGGACTAAAAGCTCCGACTTGGAAGGTCGAGAGTGGGAGTGGAACTCCCAGCAAAGTGCTCGAGGAGCAAGCACGAGGCAACCAATAAGCAAGGCTCCAAAAAGGGACCCAAAAAGGACCAACACATGACACGTGGAAGTGTCCAAGATGGAGTCCGAGGCAGACCCGAGTTGGAGTCCGAGATGGACCTGAAGTGGAGTCCGAGATGGATCCGAAGTGGAGTCCGAGATGGAGTCCGATATGGAGTCCGAGATGGACCCGAAGTGGAGTCCGATATGGAGTCCGATATGGAGTCCGAGATGGACCCAAAGTGGAGTCCGATATGGAGTCCGAGATGGAGTCCGAGATGGACCCGAAGTGGAGTCTGAGATGGAGTCCGATATGGAGTCCGAGATGGACCCGAAGTGGAGTCCAATATGGAGTCCGAGATGGAGTCCGAGATGGACCCGAAGTGGAGTCCAATATGGAGTCCGAGATGGAGTCCGAGATGGACCCGAGATGGAGTCCGAGATGGAGTTCGAGATGGGATTGAGACCGGGACCGAGACCGAGACCGAGACCGAGATCGGGACCGAGACCGAGACCAAGGCGGAGGCCGAGACCGAGCCCGAGTCCGAGTCTGAGTCCGAGTCCAAGTCCGAGTCCAAGTCCGAGTCCGAGTCCGAGTCCGAGTTCGAGTCTGAGAGGGTGAAAGCCCAAAGCGTTCGTCTCCCAGACCCTAGGGGGTTTGGTGAGCTCCAAAAGTATAGTAACGGGGAGGACTGCAGTGGAGCCAGTTTGGCCAGGAAAGGCCAGTTTGGCCCAGGAAGGCCAGAACCAGTGTTGGGTGATGAACTGACCACTGGGAAGTCCAAGACTAGAGTGAATACGGACCGACAAGCGGGGTAGCTTGGTGAAGTGTTCAAGAGCCGGCTCTAGTTCCCCCGGGAGATCGACTGGCCGATGCTCCCAGTCCAAGTGTGGGTGGCACTACCTACTTGGATACCAAGCGTGGCTCAACGGAACCTCGCTCTAAGCCCATGGCTAGAGCACCTAAAGGCGGAAGGCGGGGAGAATACCCAGGTGGCTCGTGTAAGGCCACGGTGTTTCGAAATGTTGTCCCAAAGGCCCAGACTGTGGAAAGGAAGAGGAGCAGTCCTCTAGGGTAGTGACCAAGGACACAGTCGTGTGGTGAGGAAGTCCCAGAGGACCGTGGGACTTAGTGGTTGGGTCTGTGGGCCTCAATCCAGTGGCAGTGTCGGCAAACACGGCCAGGGGCAGAAAGGGACTTAATGGGGACTGACAGAGGGATATTGGGGAAGGCTATTCCCCTTGTCGGTGGGCATCCTAAGGATGCTAAGGAGTGGATCTGAGATGACCACTCACGGATGGTTTGCCTAGTCTTGGAGAGCCAAGACTGTGACGCAAGTGGTATTGGACTACTAGTGTGGCAAAGATGATTGGGCATGGCCTTAGCGTAACAAGCTACCATGTCGGTGGTACCTTTGAGTGTCGGTCATGGGATCGAACACGTGGAGCACTTGGACCAAGTGCAAATGTTGAGTGGCATGGATGCCATTCTCGGGGTTAGCAAGTCCCAAGTCCTGAATTGGACTTATGGAGGTTGTGAATGAGACTCCTCCAAGTGGTCGGAAGTGTGGTTAAGTGACTGAAGTAGAATGGAAAATATAGTCGCTTACAAATTCTTGTTCAGATGCACTCAAGGTTGTAAATGGAAAAGCCTTATAACAACCCTCAAAATGAAGAAAAGGATTGTTATGTAAAGGTGAATGTGGATTATTGATTGAGATTGGAAATGGAGGTGGAGACTCATATAAAAGGCCTCTAGAACCAAAAGTAAACTTCTTCCAAACCATTGCAAAACACAAGAAGAATTAAACTTCCCAATAATAAATATTCTTTGATTAATATACTACACTTCAATCTTGGGAATGACATTTTATTATAATATGACAATATATTGAATTATAATTGTCATTCTTGGTAATTACAACCTATTATTAGAGACAAGTGGCTATAGGGTTCCATAAGCTAAAAACTAGCATAATTAATACATAGCCTTATTTTATATAGCTGGTCTACGATATAATAATGGCAAATGCACATAGGCACACAAGTATACATTTTTGCAAGATTACCTTTCAATCTCAAAAATATATATAGATTTGACTTTTGATTTGTCCATATCATATATATTACACACTTATACTCTTTGTAAAGATATAACATATCAAGAGGAATAGGATATATATAAAAAACTTACTTTTTTTAATAATATTTTAGTGGATTACAAAAGCTATAGAAAGCTTTATGAAGTGGATTTATTAATGCTTTCTTCTGTATTGTCTAATTTTTTTTTCTTTTGCTCTAAATTGTTATTTTGGAAGTAATAAGAGCATTTTTAATCAATAGTGATAGTGGTCTCTACATTCCCTGGATGGGTAATAAGAATCAAGAGTGTAATATGGAGATTGTTATAATGAAATAAAATTTATATTCTCATATTTTTGTATGCTATAACTACTCAGATTTTTTGTCTTCCTTGCTTCCTATCTCTGTAAAACCCTAAAAATGAATGAGTAAATCAGTGTGTCAAATTATTTATATATAATCAATTATTAAAATGGCAAAATGTCAAAATGTACAATAGAAATTTCAGATTCATACAAACTTCAATATTCCTATTTTGGAACAAAAAAACCCAAAAATTTATATGGGTTCAAATGAACTTCTAATTCTAGAAACTACTCAATTTGTATTTTATTGTATAGGTTACATTAGAAAAATTCAAGAAATAGACATATCTCTAAACCATTGACAATTAAATTCATGAATTTTAAGTTCACCAAAGAATAACATTTTTTTGACATGAGATTTTCTTATAAGTCTTATGGTTGACTATGTTAACTAGCTTTGACTTGAGCTAAATTCAGCTCAACTTATGAACTCAACTCAATTTTGGACCATCCCTTGAAAGAGCCATCATAAAGCTTTTTATGAGAGTAAGGACTCTAGTTTAGAACATTTTTAACTTCATTTGTTTTTATAAATATTGTAGAGAGTAGCCACTAATCTTCTTGGTGGACTAAGATATTCTTCCCATCTTTCCTTATGGCTACAGATGACAACTTGGAAAAGCTCTCCTCTACAACTATGCATAAATAGGTTAGTAAGCATGAATTTTATCTCTAACTTCTAGTTCTAATAATTATTTTTAAGGTTTGTTCTCATCCCTAATGGCCAATGTTAGGGAAGTTGTTGTTCTCATTGGAGATTACATACAACTTTTAGATGCTACTAATCAGGAGCTCAACATGCTTGATCAATGGATCTATGGCTTAGGTCAGCTCATGCTTTATGGGAAGATCTATTTCATCTTTTTCGATCTTCCCAATAAGATGCCACCACCATATGGGGATACTTCGTCATGGAATGTGTTAAGCAAGCCCAACACATTTCCCAAGTCTTACAAGTTGCGAATAGCTTCATAATTGATGAGGGTGTAGTTGTCTTGATCCTTCCCCACTCTCTAATTTGGGAAGGCCTTCTCACACACTTAGCTAACAACAATGATGGATTTGTGAAGTTTTCATCTAGTTGCCTTCTTTCGAGTATGGCAATGGATACAAAAGGCACTAGTGGGCAAAAACGGAAAGTGAGTTTCTTTATTTACAAATTAACTCTATTTTATTATTTTTTCCATGTTTATTCCTGGAACTACCATGCTTTATGCCATATTGGGAACTGTTGTAGGGCCACACGAGATGACAAGCATGCTACTCTTGCTTTGCCAAGATGTGACAGCTCTACAGATATCATCCCAAATGTGATTGACTCAAAGGTTCTTCACCCAGCGTTCCCCAACTATCGACACTGTTAGAGTTATTCTGTTTGCCAAAGGGGATTGTACTTGATGCTATAGCGGGATTTGGGTCAATGGTGTAGGCAACAAAAAAGACAAACCGAGCTGTTTTTGCACTTGAGAAGAAGAGTGCCTTTGAGGATATCTGTAAGCTATAAATTTTTTCTTTCCAATTTGTGAATTTACCTCGTCTATCAAACCAACACTACCTTGGCCTTAGTTAAGTTCCCTTGCTAAAGTTCCCACTTATATTGCACTAGCTCCTACTTGGTTTCAGCTACTCACTACATGAGCAACGAAATGTTAGCCATCCATCCACGGATTCCTAAATCTCTCCCAATCCCCCTTCCTAGGTTAAACTAGACTTAAGGTACAGCTACACTCCCCACAGGCACAAGCAGCCAAGCACACCAAACCTCCAGGTTCCTAACATCCCTTGGTACAACAAAACTTGATCATGGGACCCTCTAAATCCCAAGCCTTGGGTGCAACACTTGCTTCGAGACATGAGGGGGAAACACCATTACCTAATGACCCGGTATGGGTACCTCTAACCCCCACTTCCATCCAGAAGGGAAGGCCCAAGCCCCTAAGAAGGGCAAGGATCAATGAGCCGCAAGGTACTCAAGTGGGGCACCATTCCATATGAGCCAGGACCACTCCAATCAGTTTCCTTTCCGGGAGTGGGAGTTGCTCTTGACCACTTCCTTGGGTGGCCCCTCCAGCACCACTCGAGTCCATGCTCACTCCCACCCAAGGCCCCTCGACCCCAATTTCAACCTCAAATCAGTTTGAAAGCACCATTGGAGAGTTTTTTCAAGACTACTTCCTAGACCTCACTATACTTTTGGAACCCCATGAAGCCCCCTCCCCCCTCGCTTTCTTATCTTCGCTTCGTCTTCTTCTTTTCAGATAAGATACGAAGAGTCTCTTCGGAGGCTCACTGTTCCGGCATCCTCAAACTCGACCTTGGACTCGATCTCAGGCCTGACCTCAAACTCAATCTCGGACTCGATCTCGGACTCGGTCTCAGACCCGATCTCAGATCTTGGACTTGGTCTCGAACTCAGTCTCAAACTCAGTCTCAGACTCAGTCTTCAACTCAGTCTCGGAGTCAGCCTCGAATCGATCTCAAAGTCAGTCTCGAACTTGGTCTTAGAGTTGGTCTCGAACTCGATCTTGGACTCAGTCTCATTCGATAAAATCTTTATCATTTTGGTTGCACTTTCGAGGATCCTTTAGCCTTAAACACCTCAGGGAGTTAGTTCTTTATAACTTCACCACCCATAGAAAAAGTTCAATAAACACCTCTTTTTAATCTTATGACTTGTTGACCATGTTTCCAGGGGCATCCCCCCACTTAGCGGTGTGCCTAAGTTAGCCTCCCTGGCCAAAAGCCCATGACAATGGAATATAGGTGTCCCTATACCCCTCCCTTCACCACGCCCTAGTATGGGGTTGGGACTTGAATCCAGCCTTGCTTTACTAAAGGGTTAGGACTTGAACCCAACCTCCATAGAATACGACTATGGATTCAACATCCCCTCGGGGAGTCAGGCGTAGTTCCCTACGCTTGGTCGACCAGGCTTAACCCATGCTAATTAGCTTACCTTCGGCATGCATTTGGGTCCCAACATACGACATTGCCCAATTTCTCAAAATAGATTCTTTAATTGAACTTTGCATAAGTACATAGAGTTTTGCCATGCAAAAATTCCTCCACTAAATCCCGTGTATTCGCTAGGTTCTTTTCCAGTTCCCATGTTGCTTCGTAGTGTGGAAATCTTTTCCACTTCATAAAGAACTCCCTCACCTCGCGTTTTTGTTGTTTGCTCTTATACACATTGAGGATGGCCTTGACTTTGTATTCCTCTTCCCCTTGGATAACCTCAGGTAAAGGTCTTACTTGGTCCTTGTGAAGTGAATCCTCAAAGTATGGCTTGAGTAAATTCACATGAAACACGAGGTGCATCTTCCCAATCTTTCGAGGAAATCGGAGGCAGTAAGCCACCTTACCAATTTGTGCCTCTATCTCATAAGTGTAAGGAACCAACTCGCCGAGGTGTCGTAGGCTAAAGGAGCCCCGAAAGCATGACCAAAATGATAAAGAGTTCATCGGATGGGACCAAGTCTAAGATCGAGTCCAAGACCGACTCTAAGACCGAGTTCGAGATAGAGTCCGGAATCGAGTCCGAGACCGACTCGAAGACCGAGTTCGAGACCGAGTTCGATTCGGAGTCCGAGATCTGAAATTGGGTCCGAGACTGAGTCCGAGGTCGAGTCCGAGGTCGGGTCCGAGATTGGGTCCGAGATCGAGTCCGAGATCGAGTCCGAGACCGAATCCGAAGTCGGATCCAAGATTGAGTCCGAGATCGAGCCAGAGACTAAGTCCGAGTACTAATACGGATCAAGGGGTGAAAGCCCAAAGCGTGCGTCTCCCAGGGGGGGGGGGGGGGGGGGCTGCAGGGGGTTCCAAAAGTATAGTAGGGATAGTGAGGTCCAGGAATCAGTCTTGAAGGAACTCTTCAGTGGTGCTTCCAAACTGACTTGAGGTTGAGACTGGGGCCAAGGGGCTTGGGTGGGAGTGAGCATGGGCTTGGGTGGTGCCGGAGGGGCCACCCAGGGAAGTGTTCAAGAGCAACTCCCACTCCCAAAAGGGAAACCGACTACGATGCTCCCGGCTCATGTGGACTGGTGCCCCATTTGAGTACCTTGCAGATCATTGGTCCTCGCCCTTTCTAGGGGCTTGGGCCTTCCCTTCGGGATGGAAGTGGGGGGGTAGAGGTACCCATACCGGGCCGTTAGGCCACGGTGTTTCACCCCGACGTCCCGAAGCAAGTGCTGCACCCAAAGCTTGGGATTTAGAGAGTCCCATGATCAAGTCTTGTTGTATCAAGGGGTGTTAGGAACCTGGAAGCTTGGTGTGCTTGGCTGCTTGTGCCTGCGGGGAGTGTAGCCGAACCTTAAGTCCAGTCTAACCTGGGGAGGGGGATTGGGAGAGATTTGGGAATCCGTAGATGGATGGCTAACACTCCGTTGCTCATGCAGTGAGTAGCTGAAACCAAGTAAGACCAAGTAGGAGCTGGTACAATAGGTGAGAACCTTGGCAAGGGAACTTAGAACAAGCCAAGGCAGTGTTGGTCGGATAGATGAGGTAAGCTAGCAAATTGGAAGGGAAACATTTGTGGCTTACAGTAAGGCCCCATGAACCTACTTAAGGAACTCAAGATCAGTTCATTTCCAGGAATACATATATTTTTACTTTTGGGTTAGCTTTTGGCTGATCCCGCTTGGTAGTCTTAGGTTCTTGGTGTTCAACCACACCTTCTCCCCAAGTTGGAACTCTACATCCCGTGCTTCTGGTTCACATACTTAGTTTGCCTTTGTTAAGCCCGTTCTAAGGAATCCCTCATTAGATTCCAAATGTTGAGTCTTTCCCTTGTGAATGCCTCCACTACGAGTAACTCTCCATGATACTTGGCCATGCCAAATTCCATAGGACCTTCAATAGCTTGCCCATTGATGACTTCCCATGGACTTACCTCGATATTCGAGTGTGGTGAGTTGTTATAGCACATTTCCGCAAGTTTTAAATGACTTACCCAATCAGTTTGGTCTTTGGAGACATAACATAATATCAACTGCTTATACACCCTTTCCATTTGAAGCTTTATTTCGTTAAAGTGGGAATTGTCATTATCCCACTTGTAAAATAAGGTTTCCAAACCTTTATATAGTATATAAATATAACAAAATTCAACTGCATTGAGGCACATGCCATTTTATTTTAAACAAGGAAATGTCTACTCAATCACTTTTCCTCCCCCTGCCACTGCTTCACCTCTCTCTTCTCCTTGTCATCGTCGTCCAATTTCTTTCCATCCTTTTAATATTGGCTCAATTGCTCCGAGTCTAGGTGGAGCCCAAGTCCCCATTCAATCTTTACTTTCCCCTTATTAATAAAACAACTTCGTAGACTTCCAATAACATGCTGTAACACTTCTAGTATAATGCAAATCCTCTCAAAGAATTGTCTTTTAATATTAATACAATGGCATGGAACCCCATGCCATAATAAGTTACATTTTTAAATAAATACATGCCATCTCAGACTGTTATTTTTTGCCTCCAACGCCTATACAATAATCTTGGAATTTCATCACTCTCCACACTATCAGGATTTAAACCCAATAGTAATGCCATCTCTTCTCTAATACGTCCACGCTCATGTTCAGTGGTCGAAGAACCCATCCGGTTGAGCAGATTATGGAGATGCGGATAGTGCTTGGCTAGACAATATACATGCCATAAATGATGACTAGTGTCTGTCCGATCAAATGGCTTCTGATATACCGTTCCATCTGCCATTTGGTTGATTTCTGCAGCCACCTCCTGGACTGGCCGGTTCTCTATCACCATCGCTCCAAGCCGTTTTGCAAGGTCCCCTAGAACATATGGTTTCTTCTCCCTAGTTTCCATACTGCAAGAGATGGGGTGCACTGCATATGTGTGCATGTTCGCTGCAGTTTTAATCGGCGAGTCATCGATGATGAGGATTTCACTTGACCTAGCAGTCCGGTTCATCACTACAGCCTCTGGCTTGATGAAGATGGGCTTGCTACCCCTCACATGGACCATAGTCAAGCAATCCTCCTACGTTAGGAGAAAGTCAAATGGTAATATTACTCGTGTCTGATCGTGCATCATCTATAGCAACGTTAATGCATTGTGGCGCATCATGGATGTCCAAACTCCCAATTGCAAATTGAACCCGGCCCTCTGTTTTAAGTGTCGCATAGTTATTATTAGATCCCGCAGTTTCTCCCGTGTGATTAATGTGAATCTGTCTCTTTTGACCAACTTGCGACCGCAGGCTTTGGAGGGTGCAGTGACATTCGAGGACGAGCCACGCTCATGGGAGAAAAGGACACCGTTCAGATCAAAAACAATACAGTACCTTCGCCGTGACTCTGAAATGAAATGCGTCAGCATAAAAAATGGTACAAGTCAATTTTACCATCTACAATATTAGCGAATGGTGCTCCCGATGGTCGTTGAGAGGGTTTTGGTCGAGGAAACGTGAAGGGCGGAAATACTCTCCTCTGCAATGTGGGGTCAATCGCATCCGATGGTGTGTGGGCACATGCCATTTCAGCTGTAGATTCTGGTACAACTGGCTCAACAGTGGCATGGGGTGGTTCCGATGGCGTGTGATCACACGCCATTTCAGCTGGTGCCTCCGTTGGCAAAGTGGACATGACCGAACAGGCAGCAGGGGCGGTGTAGGGAGGTTCCAATGACGCGTAGTCAGACAATTGGGCACACATTGAGTCCTTTGGAAATGAGGATACGACCGGCTCGGTGGCTGGGGCAGCCTCATGCGGGTCCAATGGCGCCTGGTCACCGTCAGTTGGATACGTGGACAAGATTGACTCAGTGGTATGGGCAGCATCAAGTGGAGCGTGGTCAGCTTGCTTGGCGTTGATATGGATAGTAGCCTCCACCAGCTCTAATGACTCTTGCAAGCAAGTAGAGTCCACTGGCGGATCCATATGCATGTCCAAATATCTCCCTTCGATTGAGATGGTATCCTCTCGTACTACTAAAAACAAACTCATTAGCACATTGAATCGACTATATTGTATTTACCATCAACTGCTATTGAGGAACTAGGACCAATATCACTTGGGCGCACTGCTGATTCTGAAGGATTGGATATATGTTTCGACCCTTGCTTGGCACTATCCTTCCTCGACACTAAAGGCTAGAGTTTGTAAATTCAACTGAATAATCTCTACTTACCATTTGCTCTGCGATCTACATGGACAATGTTAGAAATGGTAAAAGGTTAGGAATGGATGTACTATTATTTACCTGATGGTTTGTCTTGTATGACCTTCCTCCGCTGCTCTTTGGCCACCTCAGGCTGGCCGTCGTCGTCATCATCGTCGTCGTCGTTATTGTGATCGTCACCATTGTGAGGACCATCCAAGTCCTCTTCGTCCTCCTCTTCTTCGTCCTCCTCTTCTTTGTCCTCCTCTTCGTCCTTCTGCTCTTCCTGCTCATTATCTTTCTCTGGCTCCTCATCCCCCTTCTGCATTTCTTCCATAGGCTGCTCAGGCTGGATGGCTTGTTCTTCCTGGACCATCTTGGGAAAATCATCTGGCCGAGTCTCCATCTCAAAATACAAGACATCCATAGCCTGTTTTAGTGCGTGACCTAGGACCATATCCTCACCCGACTGTCTTAATATGGTTTCTGCACGTTCTTGCACCCTTCAAAGACGACGAGATGAGAAAAACGTGGCCCTGACTTGAAAAGCATCCCTTATCCATTGTACCTCTCCATTGAGATTGGGGAAGGGGAGTCCGCCATAGGAATCTGAGTCAGGAGGTGGTGACTGGCTGCTTTCACTCAGCCCTTGATCTGCAATGAATGGCATGAGCACACACGCCATAACCACGAATTACCTATCATCTTTTCGTTGCCCTTCTTCCTTTTCGAATCAAACGCCTCTGATCCTGACGACTGTCCAACGTGCTTTCGCTTTTTATGACCACTGTCAGTTTGAGCTTGGCTGGTGCTTGCCTATTTTGCCTTTGAAGAAGTGTCTCCTGCAAGGAATGGCATGAGACCACACGCCATTGCAAATATAATTTGTACCTCCTTTTTTCCGATTGCTTGTCTGTTTCTCCTTCTTCGACGTGCCACCAGTGCGCTTTTCAGTCCTCGTGTCTGAATATTCACAACGATCTATAATCAAAATGGCGTGAGGCCTCACGTGACCTTACCTTGTGCAGGTTGTGAGCTCGGCCCAACATGGGTATCTTCAACAGTAGTTGTTAACGCCGTTTCAGCATCTGGGGGTGGCCACGCTTCTGCATACAGAGCTTGTGAGATAACATTTAAACTTAAAGTGCGTACTCACCAGGTTCGCAGAGAAGATACTATTTTTCTTTGGCAACTGTAATTATATGCTCCATTGAAGTCACCTCTTCAATGGAGTTTGTCACCGCAACACACGGGACATCCTTGAGTAGTGCGGCTCGAAAGAATAGTCCGCCACAGTTGTACTCGACAACACATTTGCCCTTGGAGTCGGAAGCAGGTGACCCACCCGCTATTGCGTTTAAGACCCAGCTGAGCATTTCCCATGCTGCACCTGGAGCTTTCTCTGGATTCGAAAGCTCCATAGCCGTCTTCAGTTCCTCAGGCACGGGTAAATTGACCTCCCTCAGATCAATTCGATCGGCCTTGTTGAACGAAGTTGGGAAGTCACTCCAGTCCCACTCTACTGTAGGACCAATAACAAGGGCGAGTGTGAAGATGCGGACATTCGTCGGTATCTTCTTCTTAGCCATTATCCCATGGATCTCCCGCATCTCCTTGCCTTTCAACCGAGCCTTCACCTCGTTCAAGGCCTTCTAGAACTTGTGATAGGATTCGGAGTCGTAGATCATATAGTGGACTGAAGATTCCACCTCCGCAAGTCCCACCATTAAGTCAATGATGGAGCTGACTTCGTCTGCATGAGTGATCTCCTCGTTTGTGAAGTCCATCACACAAAAGATGTTCTTGACCTGCTCATCTCCGCGGGAAACAATGCTCCTCCACCTTTGATCCTCATCCGAATTCACGTATACCCGGTAAGGTTCTCGATAGGCCTCTGCTGCGGGGTCGAGCTGTTTTTAAAGCCGGCGGTCGACATCCCTCTTAATGAAATTTGGATACTGATCCAACTTCTCAGCTTTACTTTTCGTGGCATCCCGCAGCAGATCGATGAACTTGGGGGCCCCCTTCATGTACTCGTCGATGTCTTCATTTGACAACTCCAATGCTTCCATCATCTCTTGCGTGGTGTCGATGCTCACCCTCTCCATGGCCACTTGCTCGAAGATCCAATCCTTCAATAACGCATGAGCTCTCAGAGTCGTGCACAAGTCCTCGTATGTCACAATATGGCCGGGAGTCATTTTGGTCTTGTTGAAGACTACCTCACCACATAGAAGAGCATTAGCCACTGTCAGAAGGTCGTCGTCGTCTAGAGACCGCGAGAAACGCAAGGCGTTGAGCTTTAAATCATTGGGCTTCCGGCCGTCCTCCACACCCATTGAGTTTAGCAACTCCCCGTCATGGTACCTCCTCAGCACATCTACCAATTTGTCAAAAACAACTTTTGTCGCGAGTAGAATGTTATGGATGCTGAGTGTGTCATTGACCCGCAGTGTTTTCGAGAGAAGACTCGAGAATTCCTGCAATGGAAATGGCGTGAGGCCACATGCTATGCCATATGCAACGAGGCTTACCTGCCATGCGCTAGTTGCTAGTGCACGTCCTTGTCCTGGTTTTTGTGGCTTCTTCAGTTGAACCCAGAGCTTCCGTGTTCGTGCCAATGTCTCATGCAGACCCGATTTGTAGCACGTTTCTTGCTTGACATTCTGTGCGTGGGAGATGTATATGATAGATCGGAGGGGCGAGTTGCCTTTTATCAAGCGGACAACTCTTGTCTTGAAGACTTTCTTCACCTCCTCGCCCACCATAATATCCACAACTATCTCTTGCATCGCCAAGCTAGAATGCTGCCCGGAGACGGCATAGAACCGGATGTTCTGATCGTCCAACACCTTCCTATTGATCAAGTCTGGAAACCTCGTCTCGCCCTTCATTGTTCGGTAGTAGGGGATCACGTCTGCGATGTCGGGTGTTACTGGACTTGCCAGCATCTTCTGCTTCAGTTTCTCCACCCACTCATCAGATACTAGCCTGTGGTTGTATTTGCTTTGGATGTCGATACGGCTCACGTCGATTGTATATACTTTGTTGGAATAGTAACAAGTACTATTATCTGCGACAATTTTTGCTGCCTCTTCTTGCTCTTTCTGCTCTTTACGGCTCTTCTTTTTGGTGGGTGTAGTGTTCGAACCCGAGGCAATGGCATCACCGAGTAGCTTCTTTTTTGGAGCAGGAGAGTCGGACGTCGGCTTGAGCTTGACCACCCTTTTCTGCTTCGGGGTAGTTTCCAGATCGACCCCCTTCCCCTTCGCTTCGCGAATTGGAGGCACTCTCAACGGCTCAATGTTGGAATATAGTTTTTGAACATTGCCGTAGGTGAGGTCCGTGGATTCCATATGATCTTCATAGACCCGCAGCATCTTTGAAATTGTGGGCCTCCTGGACAACCTCTCCCTAGCTCCCTCTAGGAATTCCTCATAGCCGCTGCCCCCCTCCGGGAAGCCGCTAGGATGTGCAAGGTGGATCTTGAAGGCGGACGCTGTCTCTACCACAAGTGTCAGTCCATATTCTTGCATGGAACTGCATGGAGTGTCTTTCACTTGGATGAGGATCCCCATGCATTCTTTTCTCCCACCATCTGTGTTGTACAGCCTCAGATCCTCGCCTTCCATCCCGAAAGTCCAACTGGTGAGCTCCTCCCCCTTCTCTGCATCCACATTGACAGTGGCTGGAAGAAGAACGCAATTCCTCGCCTGTTCAGATATGCACAACAATTAGAGCTGATAGATGAAAAGCTAGCAGCTGGAAATAACGTGAGGCCACATGCCATTCACCACTGCATCAGATGTCTTGAGGCTGCATCCTAAGATGGCGTGAGGCTACACGCCATTTGTAACCGGACTGCACTCGAGAGCCCAATCGGTGCATGCCAATGTTGCTACTGAATGGCATGTGGCCTCATGCCATTTTCTACTTGGCCTAAAAGACTTACCATTTAAAGCCGAATGGAGGCGTGACAATCGAGGCCGGACTCGCTGGCGAATGTGCACTGTGTGTGCAGCGGATCGTAGCAGCAAGGCTACTCTACCACTTATAGTTGGAGAGTGGCGCTAAAATCTCCCAGGACGCCAAGTGGGCTGCGTGTGGGTGGCGGAGTGGGCGGCGGAGTTGGCGGCGAAGTTACAAACTGGGTGTGTCTTGAAGTGGACGCCGATGCACACGAGCGCGATGCGAGCGCGAGTGTGATGCAAGCGCGAGTGGACGCCGATGCACACGAGAAACCTGTAGAGAAGGTAGATGAGCGCGAATGTGAGCGTGATCGCGAGTGGGAGCGCGATGCGAGCGCGAGTGTGCGAGCACGAGTACGAAGCAAAATGCAAAACCTAACCTCACACCCGCGAAATGTCACGACGGTTGGTAATCCCGCCACGTCATCATTCCTCGGACTTGGGCGCCACCATTAATTTCTGGATCACCGCGCGCATGCATGCACGTGAAATCCAAAAGAAATCCGCAACGTCATCATTCGTCGGACTGCATGCACGCGAAATCCAAAAGAAAGATCATGATTGGGATATCATTTAATACCCTCGCTATATTTATACCATGCATGATTGGATATTCCAAAGCATCTTGTATTTCCAAAAATGCCAGATGTTCAGCTAAATAAAGAATGGTATACAAAAAATCCCAAAAAATGCACCAAAAAATCCTCGGCGTCATCTGGTGTTATCTCTTCAATGGCGTGGGGCCGCATGCCATTTTCAGGGGCACATAGGAGTATATTCCTAGAATATTCTGACACGCGTGAGATTTTTTTGAGTTTTTTGGAGATCCAACCATTACAGAATGGTATACAATGTCTTTCTTGATGACCCTGCAAAGAAGCACCTTGATCGGACACCACATGAGACCACACAAGCCTTACAATGTTTCAGGGGCATTTGCCATAGATCCGACTGTTATTTTGCTCCAAGATTCTACAGTTTGGTGTGCATTGACCTTTCCATCAACACTGCAAAGGGACATCACAATCAGATGCGGGATCACAAGAAACCAACTTCACTAACTCTGGTTTCACCAAGATCTACATAAGGAATTATGAAATGAAAGGACCCTCTCTATTGAAATGTGTTTATGGTTCTAGGGGCATTGTGACATATCAAAGGATTTTGAATCAAGTTCTGTATTTGCATGTTTATCAAGCTACCGAATTGCTAAACCCTAAACCCTAAACCCTAAACATGTGGCAAATGCTGCGTGAAGAAAGATGCCCTTTCTGGGCAAATGTTGTAAGAGGCAGATGCCGAGCAGATGTATCTTAGGCTAGCGAAGGGGACAAACGAAAGCTAGCTATAAACATGACGGGATGCAAATAGATTACTAGGCTGGTCCTGCGAAAATCAAAAACCATAATTGAAAACATTGAAAATGCAAAAAGAAAGGTTTATAATATTTTTGAATTTTAAGCAACCAAAGGAATGTAAGTAGGGCATGTGTTTGTAAGTTTAAAAATGCCTCAACCACTTAAATTCCCAAGTAAATAAAGCTGTTTCTATTTTTGGTACAGGTAAACTTTATAGCGTGTGGGCTCATGCAATTTTGAACCCAAAAATGCACCAAAAAATGCTCGACTAGCATTATTCTTTGAATGGCGTATGGCCTTATATTGCCATAAATGGACATACACACACAGCATAATTATTCCTTTACACGGCGAATAATCTTGGCGCGGATCGCTGACATGGCATGGCAAAGTTCGAATCACTGACATGGCACAGCTGGATCGAGGCAAGGACATGATGTGACAAAGTTCAACCTCCGACAGCAAAGTCTAGAAGCTACTCAGTTTGAAATTTGTCAGAGGAATCATAAGATCTGGTTTGTCAGAGGATTTGATGTGACGTTCAAGCGTGTGTTATTTTTGAATTCTCGAACTCATTCCTAGGTCTATCATTTTTGTGCGCCGTGTTCTTGGTTCCACTGAGCGCAGTGAGCGCTGCTTGTGTAAGCGGCGTTGTGAGCTGTGGTTTATGCGTCTACGAGCAGTTGCGGCATTGCGAGCGCCATTGCGAGCGGTAGTTTATGCGAGTGGCAGTTTGTGCGAGCGGTGCTACGAGCAGTTGCGGTGTTGCGAGCGGCGCTACGAGTAGTTGCGGTGTTGCGAGCGGCACTGTCTTTAGTGTGGCTACCGCTTCCTCTTGATATTCAGCACTTGTGCTTCCTGGTATGTTCACCATGGAATGGCTTAGGACCACATTTAGAAATGGCATGAGGCCACATGCCATCTTGGGCCCTTGCAATTTCATGGCTAGCGTATTGTCATGTATGTTTTTACTTGCCTGCAGCTGTGTGTATATCAAGATGGCATGAGGCCTCATGCCAATTTTGTGAATGCGAAATTTCACGTGGGTGTCAATAGCATGTTTGAATAATGGCATGTGGCCTCATGCTACTGAGGTTGTTTGGTATGTTATGATTTAGACCATTCTCCAATCATTTTTTGTATGTTCTTAACTTCTTTTCTGCACTTTCAGAATGGCCTTCAGGGTTGGGGAAAAGGTTTACATTTTGAATGGTGGGAAGAGAGTTGCAAAAGGGACCCTTGTGTCTATGGATCGGAACTTTGTTATACACTGTCAAAGGCTTGGGGAAGGCAATGCTGCTGTATCAGTAGAGACTGTCTTCGATGGGAATGTGGTCGCTATTGAACGAGGAGAGATGGACATCGGGGTAAATGTTGTTGTTGCCTTGAAAAATTTTCAGAAGAAAGCAGATGTTGGGGATAGCGCAAGTGCGACGCATGTTCCCTCCGTAGATCCTAAGAACCGTGTTACATGGATTCAGGCAAAGGTGTTTCTAAACAACCCCGAGGGGGAGGTGGTAGCTGAGGGCTTAGCCACAGTTGTCGATCCAAGAGATGCGGTTGCTAATCAAGAATTGGGCTGGGATGATATTGGAGTTGCGATTTTAGAGGTTGTTGACACAGAAGAAAACAGTCTAACTATTGGAAGCATTGGAAGCTGAGGTTGTTTGGTATGTTATGATTTAGACCATTCTCCAATCATTTTTTGTATGTTCTTAACTTCTTTTCTGCACTTTCAGAATGGCCTTCAGGGTTGGGGAAAAGGTTTACATTTTGAATGGTGGGAAGAGAGTTGCAAAAGGGACCCTTGTGTCTATGGATCGGAACTTTGTTATACACTGTCAAAGGCTTGGGGAAGGCAATGCTGCTGTATCAGTAGAGACTGTCTTCGATGGGAATGTGGTCGCTATTGAACGAGGAGAGATGGACGTCGGGGTAAATGTTGTTGTTGCCTTGAAAAATTTTCAGAAGAAAGCAGATGTTGGGGATAGCGCAAGTGCGACGCATGTTCCCTCCGTAGATCTTAAGAACCGTGTTACATGGATTCAGGCAAAGGTGTTTCTAAACAACCCCGAGGGGGAGGTGGTAGCTGAGGGCTTAGCCACAGTTGTCGATCCAAGAGATGCGGTTGCTAATCAAGAATTGGGCTGGGATGATATTGGAGTTGGGATTTTAGAGGTTGTTGACACAGAAGAAAACAGTCTAACTATTGGAAGCTTTTCAAAGTGTGACGAGTGCACTGCTATCAAAATGGCTTTGTCGAAGAATTCTTGCAGCGCTCAAGAGCGAGAGACGTTGGTTAGAAGGCGGTTCGACCACAACATCGAGCAGAGAAACTGCAGGACTGCATATTATCATAACAGGATTCTCTCCATGGAGAGACCTGACTCTTACCTCTGCATCATCCACGACAAAATGGACCAGAAAAAGACATGCTTACCTCGACTCAATCCTGCCCCCAAGGCAATCTCTTCATCCATGCAGCTGTCTATGTCTCTGTTTGGCATAATCGCTCATGGGCATGGTGCCCAGAACTATGGGAACTTCTTTGTACCTCTATGGGGTGGCGGGGGTGCAAACATGATGATTGCGTCCCTAGCAAAACACTTAAGGTCTCTGCAAAGTGCGCAGACTGAGCTGAATGGCCAACCCTTGCATAAGGCCCTTGTTGATCGAACCCCATACAGGGTTCAGCTGGAGGAGGAGCAAAGGCTTGCAGTATCGCGTGGGGCCCCATGCCATCCCAGTGAATATGTTGGCCTTCAGATTGTAGGGTTATCACGTGAGGCCTCATGCCATTCCGACGAGGCTGGTCGCCCGGTGAATGCACAGCCTCATCCAAACAAAGCAGAATCTCAAGGAAATTCTTGCGGCCGATGTGGCCTTCCACCCCATCTTCTGCTCCAAACAGACAATGCTGGCAGTGAGAACAAAAACATGTACGTCTTCGCGTACTTGGCGATGCTTGTTGCCAAAGGCATATTTGAAACGGTTACACTTGGCTTTCTCATAGTTGGGCACACTCATGAAAACGTCGATGCCATGTTCAGTCACCTGGCAGAGTCCCTCCGGCGATCCAATGTCCTCACCCTCCCACAACTCTATGATGAATTCCAAAATTGCATCAAAGGCATTGTTGAAGCTGCACTTGTGACAGAGGTTCCAGACTTTAAGGGGTTTGTAAGAGGCTACATCAGGGACGGATCCAAAACGCTGATTGGCCACTCCAAGCCTCTTCAGTTTCATTTCAGCATGCGTGACGGTGCTCCAGTGATGAGGTACAAGATGAGAGAATGGGACACAGTGTGGCTGCCAGTGGACGGCATTAAACTCTTCAAGAGAGATCCCATAACTGGGGAACCTATGATTCCTCAGGGTTCCCCACGACCGATGCACCCGGATGGACTTAAAGACCAGGAAAGTATAGTGGCCGGGATTAGACAGCATATTGCCTTCTGGAAGAGGGGGTTGGTGTTTGGTGGAGAATCCTATTTTCAGAGGTGCAAGCCTTTGCTCGAATATTGGGAGAAGATTATATCTGCTATCCAAAATGGGCCGGTTGTATATGAAGAATTGGAAGAGTCCTTTTGGCCAGAACCCAGAGCACCAGATAGTAGCGGAACAATGTCCTCTGGAAATGCAGTGACAGATAACAATGTTGAGGATCACTATTGTGGGCCGAGGAACAAGAAGCCGGATTCAGCATTCAATCCAGTACAGGTCTGCAAAGGAATGGTCGTGCTTGTCAGACCCAGTAATAAAAAACAAATGATATGGGTGGGGCGCTGCATCACTGATGCAGAGGAGGACGCGGAAACTAACTCCTTCAATGTAACTGTGGAGTGGTTCAAGCCAAGTTCCGGATATACGAAGGATTGCCTAAAAAAGAGATGGATGCTGAATCCAAGGGATCCCAGCATGAGCATATCGGTGGATAATGTTGTGCATGGTTGGATGCGGAAGTAGAGTGCCACCATCACCTTGCCAGACCATGCAAGAGATGCAGCAAGAGCATTCATAACCCGGGTTCAAGGTGAGATTCATTAATATTCCTTTACTAAGTTTCTAATGTATTTTATTTCAAGGTGAACAATCCGAATCTGAATCAGAGGAGGCGTGATGGCATGTGGCCTTACGCCATTCCTAGGTGAGATGATACCAATAACAAGTATAAATTCTTAGTTGTTCTAGCAAATCTTACTTAAAGTTCAAGGTGAACAAGCCGAATATGAATTCATCGGATTGTTATAACAAATTGCGAGGTGATGGCATGAGGCGATACGCCATTTGAGAGTGGTAGCCATTCCTATATGAGGTGAGTGAAATATTTATTAGAAATACCTCATTCAATTGTGCACTTCTTAGTCTTGGTCCACTCAGTACTATTTGCATGTTTCTATTTTAATTCTTTCTCTAAAATGTTATTTAGCATGTGGCTTCATGCCATTGCTCTCCACAATCATGCATTGAATTTTTCTATCCTTGCATAATACTTCTCCATATATATAGCATGTGCGCACATGTGATATGGTTCATTAGGCCTGATATAGTGTGTGAGGTAAAACAAAGATGATGTGACATATGCATTTACCAATCACACGTGCATAAATCTAATAATATGGCGTGTGGCCCATATTAATGGCACATAAACCCATATTGTGGGCTTACATGCTTTATGTACCATCATTCCCTTGCAGCGTGTGTGTTGGTTTCCTTTTATAACACAACGAACTCCATATTTTAGGGTGAAGAGCGTTCTCATGGCAAGCACAAAATCTGTAAGTGAGGCAAAAAAGGAGACGGAGAAGGAGATAGGTGAAGATGTAGAATATATAAGTCTTCCAAACTCCCCGTACTATACTCCAGGTGATCATTTTTCTGAACAAACGGCAACATTAACAACTATCGAGAACGCCCCAGTAACGTCAGAGACAACAATCCAAAGCAAAACAACTGACCCGGAGAAGGATGATAGTACCGCTGAGAGTACCAAAAAGGAGGTGTCCACTAGCACTTAGGCTTATAATGGCGTGTGCCCTCATGCCATTTACTTGATCACCAAATACCTTTTTCCCTTTGCACTAGTATATCTTAATACCGGTTTGAGAAATAGAATGACATATGCCCTCAGGCCTTTTACTAAATCACCTTTGAAAGAAATGCAAGCCTCTATGTCGTAAAAAAAAGGTACTAGAGAAATTCCTTAATAATATGAATGTTATTTAGTTTCATGAAAATACACTAAGGGTCAAATGAGTTAAATGACTTCTCCAGACTAGCAATGCCTCTTGCTACACCTTCACAATTAGATTCGTTAGAAAAAGATAACATTGAATAATATCTAAATGTTCTCACCATTAAGTTATATGTCTGGCTAATAGGAATGACGTTCATCTTGGAAAGCTCACCACACGCTCAATGAATAAACAAATAGTGTGTGCACGCATGCCATCGCTCTTCTTTAGCTTCAGATTCGGCTTGTTCACCTTGACAATGAGATTTATTATACAACCAGATGGACTCAGTCTGGACACAAAGTCACCGCGCTAGTCACCATGCCCCAGATATGTCTAGCCCCTGGACAAAAAACATATAATTTCACGTCATTTTCAAATACTTGAAAATTTGTACCTAGTCCCATTTTACTGAATAAATTCCACTTTAACGAAATAGAGCTTTACTCTATTTGGACAGGGTCATTTTCCAACTGCAACAGAGGTGGACCTTGAGGCAGAGTGAACTCAAGCAATTGGGGAGGCTTCTTGGGACACACAACTGCTTTGTGATTAAGATCAGCACAGTAGAGGTAAAGATTATGAGATATTTGACATTGCTTCTCAGTAGGACTCAACTTCCCTCTAATGAGTCGGGGAGTACCAGAAATTTCCATCGGGACTGGAGTAGTAGGTTCAGGAGTATACCCCGAAGACTCAAGCTAGGATTCCTGAGTCTAGGCGGCGCGGTGACTTTTCTGGCGACATTCAAAGAGATGATTGTCGCATCAAACAACTTTATTGATGGCATCCGACAGGTCCGTGGGATCCTCCATGGTGAGCAACAAATCCTTGACACCGTTGTTGAGGCTGAAACGAAATTGATTAATCAGGGCCTGCTCATCCCACTAAGTGTGCAAAGCAAGGAGTTGGAACTCTGCAGCATAGATCGAGGCAGGACGAGACCCCTAAGAGAGACGTCTTATCTTTGTGGTGGCAGCCTGAACCCAATCCGTCTCACCAAAATATGCTTCGAGCTTCTCTTTGAACAACTGAAGATCCATCAGCTCCAGAACCATAACAGGAGAACCAGGTCGAAACCAGAAGAAAACCATGACAAAGTTGCACCTTCGAGCAATGTCCCGATTGCGCCGATTTGAGACTCGGGAGTGGGGTACCACCAATGTTGAAGTGTGAAGATCAGCTCCATCTGGTCCAGGAATCCGCAAAGCTCCGAATGCTTGCCTGAAAATTTTGCTGGGAAACTCACCTTCGGTTCAGGAACTTTGTTGGATCCTTGAGCCGAAAGTGAAGCAAGCTCCTACTGCATGTGAAGAAGGGTTGCCTTCAGCTTGATATTCTCAGACTGGATTTTTGCAAGGACTTTGGCAAAGAAATTAGGATGGCTTGGAGACTCCATCGGCAAAGAAGAAAGAAAAAGGGGGAAAAAGGCAAGGCAGTCAAACAATCAAAACGAGCTAAAGCAAAAACAAAAAAACACAATCTGAATCAAACTGTCAAGACCCCCAACAAGATCAAGACTGGAAAATGTAGAAGACAAAAAGAAAAACTAGTGGAAACGAAGAAGAAGCCTTAGACTGGCATTAATTCAGATTATGGAGAAATGGAACAAGGCTAACCTATATATACTATAGGTTGATGAAGCTCCACCACTCTTAGATCTAAGACGGCCTAAATATAGTTGAGGTCAAGAAGGTGCCACGTCATCATCAGGAATCGTATGGGAAATCAGAGAGTCAGGAATAGGGAAGTGTCTCGAGAGTCAGGAATGTGGTTTGTAGGTCAGGAATCTGGCGAGAGTCAGGAATGTGGCAAGAATTGGGGGATTCTTGACAGTGGGACCTGCACAGTTCTGGGATGAGAACATATGCAGAGGCTGACTTGATGTTCAAAGTGGGGGAAACGGAAAGAAACAGAGACATGCTAAAAGCCTTTTATGGCTTGGAAATCTTGGTTCACTAGTTAAAAAAATTTGAAACAGCTTTTGAAGACGCACGAGAGTACTGCAAGCAGAGTATGGGGAAATGTCTTGGTGCATCATTGATGTAGCTCTTTGTCCACGATGCCCTCAAAGAGCTGATGATTGTACAGGAGAACTCAGTGGATCTCTATGGACAAGGATGGTTGGACATTTGTCGAAAGGATAGGCAAGGAAACAACAAAAAATCCAACAGTCATTGGCGGCACTTGACAAAAGCAATGCAAGAGATCTCTTTTGATCTGATATACACAAAGAAGATGTAGGCAAAATTCTCAATATGATACTTCTAAATCATGAAGGGTTCAACACTATAGGATACCATTATTGAGATATCTAATCATGTGAACACAAAGGCAAAGAACCAGCACAAGAGTAGCCTCAATAACAAGTTTGTACATAGTCGCCACAACTAGGAGAGTGTAAGTGACTAATTTTTCCATTCTACTTTAGTTATTTAACCACACCTTCGACCTCTTGGAGGAGTCTTATTCACAACCTCCATAAGTCCAATTCAGGATTTGGGATTTGCTAGCCCCGAGAATGGCATCCACGCCACTCAACCTTTGGACTTGGTCCAAATGCTCCACATGTCCGGTCCCATGATCAACACCCCAAGGTACCACTGACATACTAGCCCGTTACGCTAAGGCCATGCCTATTCATCTTGAACACACTGGTGGTCCAACACTACTTGCATCATAGTCTCGTTTCTCAAAGACTGAGCCATTTGTCCATGAAAGACCATCTAAGATCCATTCCCTAGTATCCTTAAGATGCCCATAAACATGAGGAACATCCTTCCCCAATATCCCTTTTATAGTCCCCACCAAGTCCTTTTTCTGTCCATGGTTGTGTTCGCCAACACTGCCATTGGAACAAGGCCCACAGGCTCGACCACTAAGTCCCATTGTCCTTTGGAACTTTTTCACCACATGACCATATCCTTGGTCACTACACTAAAGGACCACTCCTCTTCCTTTCCATAGTCTGGGACTTTAGGACAATATTTTGGAACATCATGGCCCTATGCAAGCCTTATGGGTACTCTCCCCACCTTCTGCCTTTAGGTGCTCTAACTATGGGCTTAGAGTGAGGTTCCGTTGAGCCACGCTAGGTATCCAAGTAGGTAGTGCCACCCACGTTTGGACTAGGAGCATCAACCATTCAATCTCCCAGGGGAACTAGAGCCGGCTCTTGAACACTTTACCAAGTTACCCGGCTTATCAATCTGTATTCACTCTAGCTTTGGACTTCTCAGTGGTTATCTCATCACCCAACAGCTAGGCATGGCCTTCTTGGGCCAAACTGGCTCCACTAGGGTCCAACCCTCACACTCTCTTTATTATACTTTTGGAATCCCCCACACCCCCCACACCTCCCCCCCCCCCCCCCCCCCCCCCCGGGGGACGATCACTTTGGGCTTTCACCCAATAGCTTGTATTAGTATTCAGATCCGGACTTGGACTTGGACTCGGTCTCAGTCTCAGATTCAGACTCGGACTCGGTCTTGGACTTCGTCTCGGTCTCGGTCTCAGTCTCGGTTCCATCTCGGACTCCATCTTTGGTCCATCTCGGCTTCCATCTCGGGTCCATCTCGGACTCCATCTCGACTCCATCTCGAACTCCATCTCAGGTCCATCTCGGACACCATCTCGAGTTCATCTCGGACTCCATCTCGGGTCCATCTCAGACTCCATCTCGGGTTCATCTTGGACTCCATCTCAGATCTATCTCGGACTCCTTCTTGGACACTTCCATATGTCATGTGTTGGTCCTCTTGTGTCCCATTTCTAGAGACTCACTTATTGCTCACTTCATGCTTGTTCCTCGAGCACTTCGTTAGGAGTTCCACTCCCACTCTTGACCTTTCAAGTTGGAGCTTTTAGTCCAAACATGTTACGCTTATTTGGCTCTCGCTTCAGCCACTATCACGTGGCACCCTTTTGGCTCCACTTTGGGGCTTAGGGATTTGTGTCCACCACCCATAGATGAATTTTGATGTCCTCATCAAATGATAAATTATTTTATAAAGTAATATTAGTATGTATTACCCTTTCCATCCTTGGCACCTAGCCAATATTCGTCAATGGTTTGACACCGAAGGCTCATCATGCCTTGTCCATCCTCCAAGAAGCATAGTCTCTCTAACATAAAAACTCGATCGACCACCTGTGGTGGTTCTCTCCCTTTCACTAATTTAGTTCTTGCTAAACTTGTTTGAGACTCTTCCTCTATCTCAATCCCACTACTTATTTTCGAGTAATCTCAACTTCTATTGATATAACCATTCCATTTCGGAACTTTTGACAAAAACTCAATAGTCAAAAGGGAAACTTTGTTACATCCATGGACATAGTTTAATATGCCAACTATAAGAGCAAGAAATCTAAAAGATATCAATCAAATGAAATACCTACATGGCTGCTTGTAAATAATCAAATAGAAGAGAAGGAAATGTTTTAAGAGAGACACCTAAGCCCAGACTAAATACATATATATGGATTTACTATATATGACTATACATGAATTTAAAATAACTGAAATAATAATAATTATGACTTTTTAAACTAAATTTCTTAAATAAACTTAAATATGGATTGTTGTGCACTCAACGTCATCAACACATTATCTATGCCGTTTCCCTTACTGTCACCAATAGAGAATCCAGTCACCTACCAAAGGAAAACCAGAATCGTAAGACTCACTTTGTATCAAAGTCTAGCTGAATCGCACCTGGAAAGCCTCCTTTACCACTAAATACTGGTGATCACATACACATTTTGGTATGCCTTACAGCTGCAATCTGCTCGATCATACCAAAATTGGAGCCGATAATAACACTTGAGGCATATATATCCATCGGATTAGACTTTTGATATGAGAGAGCTGATGAATTGTCCTTGTCCGAGAAAAATACATATCCAAAGTTCGTTCGAGCATACTCTACAAAAAACAAAAATAAAAAATAAACGAAAAATGTATAACGTATGGACTTACTTTCATTGCCAGGCTGCTCATTGTCCTTGATAGCAATCAGTCTTCGGACGTCACTCTTAAGATTTCGAACGACTTCCAACCAATCCGCAATGGCTGGCTTAAGAGGGTCTCCAGAGCACTTGCTTTGGATGTACAAAAGAAATGGCTCCAAATCAATGCCTTTTACTTCCTCGAGTATCAGGAAGGTATCAGCCCTGCTGTTCCGAGGTCCACAGATGGCCCAAGTCCCTGACCTTTGAACCTCCTCCTTTGAGCCTGGACTACTGTGTTTGATCCGAAACCAAAAAACTAAAAACAAGAACATACCTGGACTCAGTTGCTTGATTGAAACTGGAAAAGTGGGGAACCTGAACTTTCGGTTCTTCAGATTGTCAGGGATGTACCAATCGCAAGGCAACACATCCGCCAGCATGAAGGTCTCTGAACCCCCCGATAGTAACTGCAAATAACATGTTAGTAACCAAGACTATGAAAGACTATGAACGTAGAATTCACATACCTTATGAATGTAGATGCTGAAGATCAGAGACAACAAATCGTTGTCTTCCTTCTGCTTCCAATCATCCGTTGACATTGTTGTCAAATCAAAAGTTGTAGAGCCAAAAAGGTCCTCCCGCTGGAGTGTTAGCTTATGCAGTAACACAGGTGAAAACTCCACCAGAGCCTTTTCTTCGTCAAGAACCACAGCCACTACTCCACAACTCTCCAGAGCTTCCCATGTCAAAACATTTTCTCTTGGAAAGGCCTGCAGCAGAACCGGTCCATTCCTTGAGACATGCTCACGAAGCATCGATGCTTGAATTGCTCGTAAGAGATAAGAAAATCTCTCATCCCCGGCAAAGCCATTGTAATATTTGAATCTTCTGCATAGGCTCCACACACGATCCAGAATCCGCCTTACTTTGTCTCTCAGGAAGGGCTCCTGAATTCTCAGCGCAAGGTTGTCAATGTCAAGGGCCATGTCTGGGTCATCTGAAGCCAAAGCCTGAACCATGAAGGTAATCAACCTCGGATTCCCTCCGCTCAGCTTGCACAACAGCTGCATGCCATCATTTAAAGCGTGAAGTTCTTCACGGTTTGAAGTCCTCAGCACCTTGTTAAAGACTTGCAACACCAGCTTCTCCCGATCGCTGCTGCTGAGAGGGTTGACAGGAATATAAATCACTTCAGATGATCCACTGTCACCGCTCTCTCTCAAAGATGCCGCTGTGAAAAGGTTGGTCGCTCCGAGCATAGTGACAAACGTTTTGCCACCCACGTTCCTGTACTTCCAAACTATGAACTGCCGAAACAGTTTCTGAACAAGGACGTTGCTCCTCCCAATCTCATCAAAGAAGAACGACAGGAAAATGTTTTGGTCTCCGAGCTCGCAGACTTCTCGCAACAAAGCTATCACGTCATCAAACAGGAGGAACTTCCTCAAATCAGGTGCTTCGGCATCAACAACAGCGACAAGCTCTTGGTAAGGAAAGGGCGTCCAAGTCCCAGTATCTTTTCTGATGTCATCTTGGCCATCTGCTCTAGAAACAGCTGCATGCAAAGTCCTCAGGGCCAAAACCTGAGCATCACCCAGCCCGGTCTCGCCATGAAAAGTTGAAATAAAATCATGGTACATGAGCACGTCGAGATGTTCAACGGTGCTCATCATGGCATCCCACGGTCGCACCTCATCGGTTGATGTATCGAAAAGTGAGGCAAGTTCTTGAATCCTTAGCCCTGGATCACTCCGTTGCCTTCTCATCTCAATGAGTATTTGTGGGAGTGCCTTGCCAAGGGATGTTTTTCCCGCACCCGGGAATCCAACCACACCCATTATATGGTGGAGGCGCCTAAACACATCCCAGTCTGTGTGTTGACTGCTCATGAATTGCTTGTACAACAGCCAGTTACCCCTGAGCAAAGCATCCACAGTCTTCTCTCGTCCAACGATGGGAAACTGCTGCCCGATGTCCTTCAGAGACAAGCCAGTTGGCAAAGAAGATAATGAATCCCTTTCAAGGCATTTTCTGTACATGCGGGCATGCTTAAGACGAGGTCCAAAGAGCTCCTTCAGCTTGGCAATCCGATCACGGGCGTTTGACCAAACAACTCCACTAGAGGGAATGAGCTGCTGACGGAGCTGCTTCTCCTTCTCCATCCAGTGCTTCTGAAGCTCACGGAGCTGGTTCTCCTTCTCACGGAGCTGCTTTTTCTCCTCCATCCAGTGTTTCTGAAGCTCACCCTGCGTGGAATCCACCTTCTGGTCAGCGCGCTCCACCTTCTGCTCAACCTGCTCAATCGCTTGTTGCACGGCCCTGATCTCCGATTCGACTTCCTCAATCTGCTGCTGAATCGATCGCTCAGGCCCATCCGCCCTTTGCCGCTTCCCAGCCCTGATATCTGATTCCAATTCTTCCCCATCCGCCATGAGACTGCTCTCTGGCGGAACCCTAACCTAGGTACTCTGATTTTTAGGGTTCTAGCCGTAGAATGGGACATTGTGCTTCGACTGCATTCGATGTGAGGTTGGTAGAAAACACCTGAAACTGGCATTGAGGTATGGTGGAGGTGTAGACTTTACTGAGTTTACCTGCATTCGGGCAGGTAAACTGGAGTAGGTTCACGTAGAAAAGAACTAATGTTGACTAGTCATTCAGAGCGGCAGTGAGTATATGGCAGGACAGCTTCAGGCTTATGGCCATCTCGGACTCTCCTCAGAGAGCTGATCTTTGGCTGATCAACACGTAAGTTCAGTATCAGAAGGAAGAATCTTAAGCTGGATCAATTGTTGCTGCTGTTTTATTCGCAGGTGTACTGTGAAAGCTCCGACAATGGAAACACTGATACGTAAAGGCAAAGCAGCCTCTATTCCCTTGGTGGATAGCTGGATGCGTTCCTCAGGGTTTAAAAGATCTCGAAGCTGTCAGCGTCATCGGAGTGCAGCAAATACAGCGGGGGAGACTTTGAAAGGCCACGAGGCCTGGCTGCTTCGACGGGATGCTTTACCGTCTCTTGATTTGCCAAAAGTTTATAATCTCTTTTGCTGTTGTGTTTTCAGGTTTGTAAGAACAAGTTTGTCGAGATCATTCCTATCAACGTTGGCTGCTTGGGTGCTTGCACATACTGCAAGACGAAGCATGCTCGCGGGCATCTTGGCAGCTACACAGTAGACACACTAGTAAGGACCTTCGCCAGTTTCTTTTCTCTGTTACTGAGCTTTATCTACAGGTGCAAAGATTGAAAACCGTGGTGTCTGAAGGTGTGAAGGAGATATGGCGACACTGGAGCTTACGGTTATGGTTATCTGTTTCAAGCTAGCATTTTTTATTTACTTTTTTCTTTCTTTGCACTACAGGACGAGACATTGGAGCAAATATACCAGCGCTTCTATGTGCTTTAGTTGCCGCGCTTCCTCATAGACAGAAGTACAATGCTCCGAATCTACATCTTACAGCATCTGGAGGAAATGGCTGTCACCCCTGCGTGTATTCGTTCCTTCATGTTCTGGTTCAATCTGGAAGGGACTCGGTGTTGGAGGTACTGATGTTCTGGGTGATTGTTTTGTCTCTGTAAGCTGTTTTCTGTGTTCTTCAGGGCATGAAGAGGGAGTACACGTTTTCCGAGTTTAGAAAAATTGTGGATACTCTCACAAGACTAGTCCCGGAGATTCATATCGCTACAGATGTTATCTGTGGATTTCCAGGTACACTCGCATCCATGAAAAAGATTGTATCTTATTGAGCTTTTATCCTTGTCAGGAGAAACATCAGAGGATTTTGACAGGATCATGGAACTAATACGAGAGTACACGTTCCCACAGGTCCACATATCACAGTTTTACCCTCGACCAGGTAGGTAATCTCTGTACATGCTACTGAATGGTTCTCTCTGTCACTAGTGTTTATCCTGTCAATATCCTTAGACAGGAACACCGGCGGCTCTAATGAAACGGGTTCCAACGCTCGAAGTGAAGAAATGAAGCCGTTCCTTGACAAGTCTGTTCGAATCGTTCACTCCTTACGCAGGAATGGAGGTAAAACGTACCGAGTCTGGGTCACCAACACTGCTGCTGATGGAATTCATCTGGTATTCTTTCTTTTGTTCTACGTCTCTGCAGGTTGGCCTGTGTACAAGTTCTACTTCCAGCTGTACCCGGCCTTCTTGGAAGCAAGTTAATGTGAACATTACGTCTGTCGGAAGATGGTCTGTGACTGGCGAGTGGCGAACCAGATTCCACTCCTGGAGACGATGCTGAGAAAGTCGGATGTGAGCAGCGGTAAGGAATGCGATCCTCCGGGAGTTCCTGAGAAAGAGATTCCGAGTTCGGGCATCACATTTTCGTTTGTTGAAATTCACCAGGATCAGAAGCGGCGGGCTTTGTGGTGACTCTTGTGGCTTTCTTTACACACTCCAGAAGAAAACAAGCTCAAGAATTCCTAGCAACGCTTGCACAAACTCGACTGGGTGCAACTGGGAGCTCCAACCAGAGTCCAATCTCCGCTATCCCAGACGAGGTGTCTTTACGTCAATGACAGCGAGAGACTTATCTTCATCAAGACAAGTTTCCAAGCACTGGTACGCTCTGTGTTCATCAGACTGTCTGTGGGAGAAATTCATCGGCTCAGGTCAAGCCAACTTACCAAGGTACGTGCCTCCTGACTATACTATTTTCTGGAAATTTTGTTTTCCTTGCTGAAACGTTGAATTTTGCAGATGGCTGGTGCATAAGCACAGCACGCTACTGTTGTCTCGAAGCACTCGCGTTTTATATTTCACGAACAGATACACGTTTCTGATTCAAGCCTTGGATGCATGGTGGGAACACGGCAACTATGTGAAAGTTTTTGTCAGGTGGCTTGATCACAACATTATGATCATGTCACAGCACAAAGATTGCATCACGTCTCCATCCTCTTAGAAAAGATCAAGGTCTTTTACAACAGGAGAGACGCTGCAGAAGGTGCTCTTGAATGCGGGCAACTTGTGACTCCACGTGCCAGGAAGCAGGGGGAGGATCAAAGTTTGGGTTGGATTTACAGCTCCTCTAAGCTGTGTCCTCTTATATGAGAGCTTATGCTGCACGACTGGTGCGTATTTTATGAAGTGCTAAGCTCCGCTTTTGCGAATCGTGCAGATTTCCTATCTGCCTCACTTCTGCCAAAGCTTCACGGCAGGTTGAATCTGTACGACCTGGAAGGTGTGTGTTTGGATGATGGAGTCACTGGGATGAAAATCTGGAAGGTGTTGTGTGACCTCTGACAGCATTATATCTCATGGGTGAAAGTTTGCCTTCACTGCTCGGACCTGAATTATGCAGTCCGACTCGAGAGAGTCCGGTAAGTGGCATTCCCACTGGCTGTTGGATCCTCCACCGTTGGATCGTACAGATCTAACAGCTCAAACGCTCAGCCTTTGAGTTGCCAGAAATTTCTAAGTCCTAGCACTTGGTTTTTGGCAATGGAGAGGAAGGTACGTGAGCATGGCAGCTACACCTTGAGCACGCCACGGCCGAGGTCACCACAGCCAGCTGCTCCAGCAGCAGCAGCAGCCGCCGACGCAGGCAGCGCCAGCCACTGCAACAGCCCGCGGCCTGCCAACACCAGCAGCTGCTGCGGCTGCTGCTCCAGCCGGCCAGCCAGCCGTGCCACGGCCGGCCTCCAGCGACCGCCACAGCGAGCACTTGGGCCAGCACTTGCCGCCCAAAGCGCCAGCCCTGTGGCTCGTCGTGGCCCAGCCCGTTAGCACTGCGTCCCGGCCAGCTGCTGCCCAGCAGCACCACCCGAGGCAGCAACCACCAAGGGATCTCCAAAAATGCTAAGGGGATTGCTCCCTGCTGTTGAGAGCACTCGCACCACCCAGACATCACCACAAAGCTGCTATGATCCACCAGAATCTGCCGTGGGAGACACAATTGCAACCGCAATTGCAAATGCCTGCCTCTCCACCGTCAGATCTCCCGATCTAATGGTCCACGTGGTCCAAGCCTGAATCGTACTTAGATTTATTCTGGGCTATGAAGGAGAAAGATGCAAGGAGCAATCACGACAGGGCATTCTGTCTTGACCACGCCACAACGTCAAGCCAACAGCAAGCCAGGACAACTCCAAGCATGGTTCTGGATTCAGAGAAACCAGCCATGCTGCCCCTCTCTCCCCTCACCAGGGTCTGGCACAGCAAGTCTCCAAGCCAGGCATTTGCATTGGCCCCTGTGTGCCGCACCTTGCTGCCACAGTGCCACAAAAAATCCCTGCCTGGAGATGCTCACTGCCACTAAGAGTCCGGGAATTAGCTTGGCTTCTCGACACAACAATCTCTTTGGCGTTTCCTGTGGCCCAGCTCCCCTGAATCGTGTCTGGCACAGCAAACTCCGCACAAAGGCTTTTTGCCCCCTTTTGGTCCAGTGCCTTGGCACCACCAAGAGATCATAAAAATGCCAAGGGAGCTGCTCCCTACCACACAGAGCACCCACACCACCTAGAGATCACCATAGAAATGCTGTGCCTCACCAAAATCTGCCATGGGAAAAGCCTTTGCAACAGCAATAGCCATTACAAAGGCCCACTCATGCTTCCCTCTCCTCTCTCCTCCACCATCAGATCGCACAGATCCAACGGCTCAAATGCACAGCCTTTGTGTAGCGCACCTGAATTTAGAGCCGAACTCCAAGCCCATTGCGCTACGAAACGACGAGCACCAGCTCCCCATATCCAGCACTTGCACACAAAATAGTGCCAGACGGAGTCTGGCACAATTTTGGCATACCGGTGGCCTAATGCGAGGAGGAGGGTACCCCACCGACTAGAGCAGCGTGGAGTTTGGGCTTAGACCCAAGCCGGACGCAAAACAAAGAACGACACAACTCAGTGGGAGCCAAACTAATGTCTTAGGTGGTCGGACATGCATTTCACCCACTATCCCTACTATACATTTGGAACCCCCCACAGCCCTCCCCCCCCCCCCCCCCCCCCTTGAGGGACACACGCTTTGGGCTTTCACCCCAAGCCTCCCTTAGTACCAGGAGTTAGTCTCTGGGACAAATTTGAAACTTACTAAATATGGAATGTCTTTAAATTGTGAATTTGGACACGGGACGAACACCATTGTGTTCAGGCCGATCTTTACATTCCGTAGATATGCCAAATGAGCTAATTTAGACACTTTCCATAAATAGCATTTGGGATCAAAATGAGACCAACACAAAGGGCGTGATAGCGAGGGTGTTTGGTAGACACGGTAAGCTATCATCTAGTGAATATCAAGGGACTAGTCTCAATATCGCGGGGGTTCCCAACACTAGCAAGTGTAAGTCAACGAATGAGTTTCTCTAACCAGGTCAAATATGCTTGACAAATAGCATGTAGGAATTCCATCCTTATGCTCATCTGGTCAAGTGCACAAGTGATGACCAGTTTCTCAACTAGTTTGAGTGGAGACCATGAAAGGGACCAGCAGTACCGACCTCCTGCCATCATGGCAGTAAGGAAAGAGTGTTTGTAAGGACTGGTTGACAAGTATCTTTCGATACCCAAAGTCACATTCGCGACACTCTCCCCCCCTTGGGGAAGATCAACGTCCTCGTCGATGCATACCTTGATGATGCTAAGATCGACGTCCTTGTCAAGGAAAAAACTTCAAAAGTTAACGGAAAGCACACTATGTGGGAAATACACCGACTTAAATGAGTTATGGAACGACCTCTCCTCTACGTCCAAAGACGTTAAGACTCAGACACCCTCCGGCCGTCACCGACAAGGAAATGACTAACAGAGTTAGCCACCCTTGCTGCTCCGAGTACCGCTTGGCTTACAAAGGAATGATATATCCCCCGCAGGGACATAGGGAGAAGGCTAGAGGCCCAACTGCCCATGAGCAAGAAATCAACGCCGTCAGGAAGATTTAGACATAAACTGGCAGATTAAGTTGTTTACACGACCACGCCCCGTTTCGAAAAGGAGTCATCGAGAGAGAGGCAGGGACTTGTGATCAGCCTATAATAGTTATCCCCATGGTTATGGATTGGACCCATGCACCAAAGTGCCGAAGTCAGCCTGCCAAAACTGACCCAAGTACTATCGAACGAGAGAAATGACACTTTGATTTATAGAAATATATTACTTTATTAATTCGCAAGATTTATTACAAGATTTTATAAAAGCTAATCTTTATTACTATTCTTATACTCCGTGACAAGCTCACGAGCATGGGTAAGATTACTAAGAGGTTCCCTGGTTGATTCACAAGTCGGGTAACCTTTCCACTTAACTAGATATTCATTTGCACAAGCTCTATGTTTCTGGCGACAGGACAGAATGCTTTCAACTTCGTATTCAGGTTCACCATCCACAACATCTGGTGGTGGACGAATCTCCCCTTGACATGCAATATCCATAGTGTAAGGAGCCAATAGATTGGCATGAAATACATTATGAACATTGGACATCTCCGCAGGCAAATCCAACCGATAGGATATATCACCAATGCGTTTTAGCACCCGATAGAGTCCAACATATCTTGGCAAGAGCTTCCGAGACAAAGAACCTTTAATGTTCAAGTTCCAAGAAGATAGCCACACCTGATCTCCCACTTGATAGGATACATCCCGACGATGTTGATCCTTATCATGTCGATACCTATCCTGAGCTTTGCCCATCGCCTCAGTAGCTTTAGACCAACTTTGGCGTAGCTGCTCCGCATAAGTCTCAACAGCCGGGACCAAACTTCGGACATAGGTTCTAGTACAATGATCTGTTGAGGAACCCCACGAGCATTTCCTTGCAGCATCTCCCATGGAGAACAGCCTATAGCGGTGTGAAATGTGTTGTTATAATATATTTCTGCTGTATCCAAATGCTCAACCCAGTCGCGTTGGTCTGCCGTGACATAGTACCGCAGATAATCCTCAACTTGAGCATTCACGTGTTCGGTTTGCCCATCAGTCTGAGGATGATAAGCCGTACTAAACTTTAACTTGGTACCAAACAACTGGAACAATTTTCCCCAAAACTTCCTCGTAAACCTCAAATCTCTATCCGAGATCATCTCTTCATGAAGACCACGAACCTGCACTACTTCATGGAAAAAAAGCTTTGCTGCTTGTTTCATATTCACTATTCCCACAGTTGGAATGAAGTGTACAATCTTCGACAACTGATCCACAACCACCATCAAAGTATCATAACCCTTAGACTTCGGCAAGCAAGTGACGAAATCAAGTGTCACACTTTGAAATGGCCATGCCGGTGCTGGAATGCACTGCAACTTCCCAGCCTGCTTCTCAGTTCTATGCTTACATTGCTGGCATATAGGGTAGGAACGGACATAGTCTGCTACATCACCTTCCATACCAGACCAGAAAAATCCCTTTTTCAACAAAGCCAGAGTCTTTCGCTGTCCACCATGTCCCGCTACTCGAACATCATGATGTTCCTGCATAAATAACTGCTGCAAATCCTTAGAGGGAAGATACAATCTTTCTTGCTTATAGAATATAGAACGAGAGAAATGACACTTTGATTTATAGAAATATATTACTTTATTAATTCGCAAGATTTATTACAAGATTTTATAAAAGCTAATCTTTATTACTATTCTTATACTCCGTGACAAGCTCACGAGCATGGGTAAGATTACTAAGAGGTTCCCTGGTTGATTCACAAGTCGGGTAACCTTTCCACTTAACTAGATATTCATTTGCACAAGCTCTATGTTTCTGGCGACAGGACAGAATGCTTTCAACTTCGTATTCAGGTTCACCATCCACAACATCTGGTGGTGGACGAATCTCCCCTTGACATGCAATATCCATAGTGTAAGGAGCCAATAGATTGGCATGAAATACATTATGAACATTGGACATCTCCGCAGGCAAATCCAACCGATAGGATATATCACCAATGCGTTTTAGCACCCGATAGAGTCCAACATATCTTGGCAAGAGCTTCCGAGACAAAGAACCTTTAATGTTCAAGTTCCAAGAAGATAGCCACACCTGATCTCCCACTTGATAGGATACATCCCGACGATGTTGATCCTTATCATGTCGATACCTATCCTGAGCTTTGCCCATCGCCTCAGTAGCTTTAGACCAACTTTGGCGTAGCTGCTCCGCATAAGTCTCAACAGCCGGGACCAAACTTCGGACATAGGTTCTAGTACAATGATCTGTTGAGGAACCCCACGAGCATTTCCTTGCAGCATCTCCCATGGAGAACAGCCTATAGCGGTGTGAAATGTGTTGTTATAATATATTTCTGCTGTATCCAAATGCTCAACCCAGTCGCGTTGGTCTGCCGTGACATAGTACCGCAGATAATCCTCAACTTGAGCATTCACGTGTTCGGTTTGCCCATCAGTCTGAGGATGATAAGCCGTACTAAACTTTAACTTGGTACCAAACAACTGGAACAATTTTCCCCAAAACTTCCTCGTAAACCTCAAATCTCTATCCGAGATCATCTCTTCATGAAGACCACGAACCTGCACTACTTCATGGAAAAAAAGCTTTGCTGCTTGTTTCATATTCACTATTCCCACAGTTGGAATGAAGTGTACAATCTTCGACAACTGATCCACAACCACCATCAAAGTATCATAACCCTTAGACTTCGGCAAGCAAGTGACGAAATCAAGTGTCACACTTTGAAATGGCCATGCCGGTGCTGGAATGCACTGCAACTTCCCAGCCTGCTTCTCAGTTCTATGCTTACATTGCTGGCATATAGGGTAGGAACGGACATAGTCTGCTACATCACCTTCCATACCAGACCAGAAAAATCCCTTTTTCAACAAAGCCAGAGTCTTTCGCTGTCCACCATGTCCCGCTACTCGAACATCATGATGTTCCTGCATAAATAACTGCTGCAAATCCTTAGAGGGAAGATACAATCTTTCTTGCTTATAGAATATAGAACGAGAGAAATGACACTTTGATTTATAGAAATATATTACTTTATTAATTGCCAAGATTTATTACAAGATTTTATAAAAGCTAATCTTTATTACTATTCTTATACTCCGTGACAAGCTCACGAGCATGGGTAAGATTACTAAGAGGTTCCCTGGTTGATTCACAAGTCGGGTAACCTGCCTACTTAACGTGATATTCACGTTCACAAGGGAGATTGACGACTCAATGCATCCGGAACAATATTGTCTTTACTAGGTTTATATATGATTTCAATATCATATCTAGCAAGCTTCTCTTGCCAACGAGCCTACTTCGGCGTAAGCTTAGGCTACGTAGCAAAGTAGCTTAGTGTGTTACTATCCGTATAAACCTTGGTATGTCCACCTAAGTAGTGTCTCCAGTGTTCCAGGGCCGACACTATAGCAAACATCTCTTTCTCATGCGTTGGCCATCTTTATTGGGTCTCATCCAATTTCTTGGAATAGAATGCAATGGGACAACCATATTGCCTTAGCGTAACACCAACCGCTTTGTCACAATCTTGCTGCAACACGGCACCAATAGCATAGCCAGACGCATCACAATGCACTTCGAAGGGTTTATCAAGATCTGGGATCCTGAGAACAAGAACCGTAGTCAAGATCTCCTTCAACTATACAAAAGCATGTTGACAAGCTAGTGTCCAATGAAACGGAATACTACTCTTTGTCAACTCAGTCAATGGAAGAGCAATTCTTGCAAAATTGCGGACAAACTTGCGATAGTATCCTGCCAAACTGAGAAAATAACGAACATCTAATACAGTGGTCGGGACTTCCTAGGACTTCACCGCTTCCACCTTCTTTGGATCGACTTCAATCATGCCACCACCAACTATATGTCCGAGAAAGTTTACGCGCAATTGACCAAAAACTCATTTACTTTCCTTAGCATACAGTTTGTGTTTGCGCAACTTCTAAAACACTAGCTCCAAGTGTTTCAAATGATCCTCCAACGTTTTGCTAAAGACTAAAACATTGTCGATATATAGGACAACAAATATGTCCAGATAATCTCCAAATATTCTATCCATCATAGTGCTGAACGTTGCCAGAGCATTGCATAACCCAAACAGCATGAAAAGGAACTCATAAAATCCGTACTAAGTCTTAAAGGCTGTCTTCTCCATATCCTGATCCGCCACCCGTATCTGATGATACCCGGACCGCAAATCAAGTTGCGTAAAATACTTAGCCTTTAAGAGTTGGTCAAACAAGTCATCAATGCAAGGCAAAGGATAACTGTTTTTAATTGTGATCTTGTTGAGTGCTTGATAGTCAATACACATCCTCATGGTTCCATCCTTTTTCATAACAAAAAGGATTAGCACTCCATAAGGTGACTTGCTTAGTCGGATATGACCTTTGTCAAGAAGCTCTATGAGTTGCTTCTTGAGTTCAGCCATCTCCTTGATGTTCAACCGATATGGAGCTTTTGTAGGTGGTTTAGAACCGGAATAACCTCAATCCGATAATCAACCTCACAGCTAGGAGAGAGCTCTGGTGGCAAATTTTTCAGAAAGATATCCTGATTCCGCACCAGCAACTCCAATATCTTCTTTGGTACAGGATCAACCCTATCGCCGATTTGAATTGAGTCACCAATACCCTTAGCTTCCATCACTTGAACCCAAAAGGTCCAATATCCCCTCTTAGCTACTTTTTGAGCGGCCCTTGTAGCCAGGAACTTTGCATCCCAATCCTTTGAGGAACGCTTTTGCAACTGAAAGTATACATCAGGACGTCCTTCTAACTTCAACGTGATACGACTTTATCCAGCACCATAAATCCCTTTTATATATTTGTTGAAGAAATCCATACCAAACACCATCTGAAAATCTGGTATCTTCAACACTACCAAGTCCACTCTTTCTTTCCACTTGGATATCTTTATTGGAACATCATTCACAAACTTTCTGGCTACTTGCCCACCTTCCGCAAACCGGAAGTGCATAGGCGACATTTTCTCAGCATTCAATCCTAACAACTTAACTAAGTCTTCGGATATCACGCTATGCATAGCTCCTGTGTCAATCATCACTTGGATTCAGTGTCCACGGACAAAGCCTACCAGATACATCAACGGATCAGTGTTTGCATTGACTGCAAGAAAAGCTTGAGGAAAGCAATGAAAGTTACTCACCTCTTCTTCCTCATAGTTTGCATTGACTAACTCGTCACCACCACCGTCTTCCCTCATGACATTAACCCGAGACCTTGTCTTATGCTTGTTGGGACATTCCAAGGACCTACGTTCTGACTCTCCACAATGGAAGCAATGACCCACACTACCTGTTCCGCTAGGAGCAGGTTTTGTAGGTTGCTGCTGCTTGTACCCACCAGGAGGAGGAACCGAGGGCCTAGGACCAGAAGAAGCTGCTGGTGGTCTCCAACCACCACCACCTTTGTTAACTGTTGCTTGTGAGCCTCCAAGGCGGAACTTACTTTCCACCCTCTGTTTCCAATGACCTTGTTTATTCCCAGAATTTTTATTCTTATCCGAGTTACCAGCATACGATTGCTGATATTGTTCCATAAGCGAGTGACTAAAGGCAACTTGCTGCGCTGCCTCCTTACACTCCAGATACGTCTTTGGCTTAAACTTCAAAATCTCATTACGAGAAAGTGAACTTAAACCCTCTAGGAAATAACTTCGAGCATCTTCGTCACTCATGTTTGCAATTATAATGTGCTTATGAGCAAACGCATTAATGTAATGCATGAGATCCTCTCGCTGCTTTAACCGCCACAGCTCCGCGCAAAGTCTCAGACCAAGATCATCCGGTAAGTATTCCTTACGGATAAGAGACCGCATCTTGGTCCAACTTTTAGTCTGCCCTTTTTTAGCACACAAGCTCTATTTCGTTAAAGTGGGATTTATTCAGTAAAATGGGACTAGGTACAAATTTTCAAGTATTTGAAAATGACGTGAAATTATATGTTTTTTGTCCAGGGGCTAGACATATCTGGGGCATGGTGACTAGCACGGTGACTTTGTGTCCAGACTGAGTCCATCTGGTTGTATAATAAATCTCATTGTCAAGGTGAACAAGCCGAATCTGAAGCTAAAGAAGAGCGATGGCATGCGCGCACACACTATTTGTTTGTTCATTGAGCGTGTGGTGAGCTTTCCAAGATGAATGCCATTCCTATTAGCCAGACATATAACTTAATGGTGAGAACATTTAGATATTATTCAATGTTATCTTTTTCTAACGAATCTAATTGTGAAGGTGTAACAAGAGGCATTGCTAGTCTGGAGAAGTCATTTAACTCATTTGACCCTTAGTGTATTTTCATGAAACTAAATAACATTCATATTATTAAGGAATTTCTCTAGTACCTTTTTTTTACGACATAGAGGCTTGCATTTCTTTCAAAGGTGATTTAGTAAAAGGCCTGAGGGCACATGCCATTCTATTTCTCAAACCGGTATTAAGATATACTAGTGCAAAGGGAAAAAGGTATTTGGTGATCAAGTAAATGGCATAAGGGCACACGCCATTATAAGCCTAAGCGCTAGTGGACACCTCCTTTTTGGTACTCTCAACGGTACTATCATCCTTCTCTGGGTCAGTTGTTCTGCTTTGGATTGTTGTCTCTGACGTTACTGGGGCGTTCTCGATAGTTGTTAATGTTGCCGTTTGTTCAGAAAAATGATCACCTGGAGTATAGTACGGGGAGTTTGGAAGACTTATATATTCTACATCTTCACCTATCTCCTTCTCCGTCTCCTTTTCTGCCTCACTTACAGATTTTGTGTTTGCCATGAGAACACTCTTCACCCTAAAATATGGAGTTCGTTGTGTTATAAAAGGAAACCAACACACACGCTGGAAGGGAATGATGGTACATAAAGCACGTAAGCCCACAATATGGGTTTATGTGCCATTAATATGGGCCACACGCCATATTATTAGATTTATGCACGTGTGATTGGTAAATGTATATGTCACATCATCTTTGTTTTACCTCACACACTATATCAGGCCTAATGAACCATATCACATGTGCGCACATGCTATATATATGGAGAAGTATTATGCAAGGATAGAAAAATTCAATGCATGATTGTGGAGAGCAATGGCATGAAGCCACATGCTAAATAACATTTTAGAGAAAGAATTAAAATAGAAACATGCAAATAGTACTGAGTGGACCAAGACTAAGAAGTGCACAATTGAATGAGGTATTTCTAATAAATATTTCACTCACCTTATATAGGAATGGCTACCACTCTCAAATGGCGTATTGCCTCATGCCATCACCTCGCAATTTGTTATAACAATCCGATGAATTCATATTCGGCTTGTTCACCTTGAACTTTAAGTAAGATTTGCTAGAACAACTAAGAATTTATACTTGTTATTTGTATCATCTCACCTAGGAATGGCGTAAGGCCACATGCCATCACGCCTCCTCTGATTCAGATTCAGATTGTTCACCTTGAAATAAAATACATTAGAAACTTAGTAAAGGAATATTAATGAATCTCACCTTGAACCCGGGTTATGAATGCTCTTGCTACATCTCTTGCATGGTCTGGCAAGGTGATGGTGGCACTCTACTTCCGCATCCAACCATGCACAACATTATCCACCGATATGCTCATGCTGGGATCCCTTGGATTCAGCATCCATCTCTTTTTTAGGCAATCCTTCGTATATCCGGAACTTGGCTTGAACCACTCCACAGTTACATTGAAGGAGTTAGTTTCCGCGTCCTCCTCTGCATCAGTGATGCAGCGCCCCACCCATATCATTTGTTTTTTATTTTTGGGCCTGACAAGCACGACCATTCCTTTGGAGACCTGTACTGGATTGAATGCTGAATCCGGCTTCTTGTTCCTCGGCCCACAATAGTGATCCTCAACATTGTTATCTGTCACTGCATTTCCAGAGGACATTGTTCCACTACTATCTGGTGCTCTGGGTTCTGGCCAAAAGGACTCTTCCAATTCTTCATATACAACCGGCCCATTTTGGATAGCAGATATAATCTTCTCCCAATATTCGAGCAAAGGCTTGCACCTCTGAAAATAGGATTCTCCACCAAACACCAACCCCCTCTTCCAGAAGGCAATATGCTGTCTAATCCCGGCCACTATACTTTCCTGGTCTTTGAGTCCATTCGGGTGCATCGGCCGTGGGGAACCCTGAGGAATCATAGGTTCCCCAGTTATGGGATCTCTCTTGAAGAGTTCAATGCCGTCCACTAGCAGCCACACTGTGTCCCATTCTCTCATCTTGTACCTCATCATTGGAGCACCGTCACGCATGCTGAAATGAAACTGAAGAGGCTTGGAGTGGCCAATCAGCGTTTTGGATCCGTCCCTGATGTAGCCTCTTACAAACCCCTTAAAGTCTGGAACCTCTGTCACAAGTGCAGCTTCAACAGTGCCTTTGATGCAATTTTGGAATTCATCATAGAGTTGTGGGAGGGTAAGGACATTGGATCGCCAGAGGGACTCTGCCAGGTGACTGAACATGGCATCGACATCTTCATGAGTGTGCCCAACTATGAGAAAGCCAAGTGTAACCGTTTCAAATATGCCTTTGGCAACAAGCATCGCCAAGTACGCGAAGACGTACATGTTTTTGTTCTCACTGCCAGCATTGTCTATTTGGAGCAGAAGATGGGGTGGAAGGCCACATCAGCCGCAAGAACTTCCTTGAGATTCTGCTTTGTTTGGATGAGGCTGTGCATTCACCGGGCGACCAGCCTCGTCGGAATGGCATGAGGCCTCACGTGATAACCCTACAATCTGAAGTGTACCTTCTGAAGTGTACTTTTTTTTCCCATGAAGAGATGTTCTGTCATCAGTTGTAGTGGTGTTTGATTGTGAATCCTTCACATTCTCAAACACTAAGTGCCTCAATTTCCATCGCACAATGCTTCCAATAGTTAAACTGTTTTCTTCTGTGTCAACAACCTCTAAAATCGCAACTCCAATATCATCCCAGCCCAATTCTTGATTAGCAACCGCATCTCTTGGATCAACAACTGTGGCTAAGCCCTCAGCTACCACCTCCCCCTCGGGGTTGTTTAGAAACACCTTTGCTTGAATCCATGTAACACGGTTCTTAAGATCCACGGAGGGAACATGCGTCGCACTTGCGCTGTCCCCAACATCTGCTTTCTTCTGAAAATTTTTCAAGGCAACAACAACATTTACCCCGACGTCCATCTCTCCTCGTTCAATAGCGACCACATTCCCATCGAAGACAGTCTCTACTGATACAGCAGCATTGCCTTCCCCAAGCCTTTGACAGTGTATAACAAAGTTCCGATCCATAAACACAAGGGTCCCTTTTGCAACTCTCTTCCCACCATTCAAAATGTAAACCTTTTCCCCAACCCTGAAGGCCATTCTGAAAGTGCAGAAAAGAAGTTAAGAACATACAAAAAATGATTGGAGAATGGCCTAAATCATAACATACCAAACAACCTCAATAGCATGAGGCCACATGCCATTATTCAAACATGCTATTGACACCCACGTGAAATTTCGCATTCACAAAATTGGCATGAGGCCTCATGCCATCTTGATATACACACAGCTGCAGGCAAGTAAAAACATACATGACAATACGCTAGCCATGAAATTGCAAGGGCCCAAGATGGCATGTGGCCTCATGCCATTTCTAAATGTGGTCCTAAGCCATTCCATGGTGAACATACCAGGAAGCACAAGTGCTGAATATCAAGAAGAAGCGGTAGCCACACTAAAGACAGTGCCGCTCGCAACACCGCAACTACTCGTAGCGCCGCTCGCAACACCGCAACTGCTCGTAGCACCGCTCGCACAAACTGCCACTCGCATAAACTGCCGCTCGCAATGGCGCTCGCAATGCCGCAACTGCTCGTAGACGCATAAACCACAGCTCACAACGCCGCTTACACAAGCAGCGCTCACTGCGCTTAGTGGAACCAAGAACACGGCGCACAAAAATGATAGACCTAGGAATGAGTTCGAGAATTCAAAAATAACACACGCTTGAACGTCACATCAAATCCTCTGACAAACCAGATCTTATGATTCCTCTGACAAATTTCAAACTGAGTAGCTTCTAGACTTTGCTGTCGGAGGTTGAACTTTGTCACATCATGTCCTTGCCTCGATCCAGCTGTGCCATGTCAGTGATTCGAACTTTGCCATGCCATGTCAGCGATCCGCGCCAAGATTATTCGCCGTGTAAAGGAATAATTATGCTGTGTGTGTACGTCCATTTATGGCAATATAAGGCCATATGCCATTCAAAGAATAATGCTAGTCGAGCATTTTTTGGTGCATTTTTGGGTTCAAAATTGCATGAGCCCACACGCTATAAAGTTTACCTGTACCAAAAATGGAAACAGCTTTATTTACTTGGGAATTTAAGTGGTTGAGGCATTTTTAAACTTACAAACACATGCCCTACTTACATTCCTTTGGTTGCTTAAAATTCAAAAATATTATAAACCTTTCTTTTTGCATTTTCAATGTTTTCAATTATGGTTTTTGATTTTCGCAGGACCAGCCTAGTAATCTATTTGCATCCCGTCATGTTTATAGCTAGCTTTCGTTTGTCCCCTTCGCTAGCCTAAGATACATCTGCTCGGCATCTGCCTCTTACAACATTTGCCCAGAAAGGGCATCTTTCTTCACACAGCATTTGCCACATGTTTAGGGTTTAGGGTTTAGGGTTTAGCAATTCGGTAGCTTGATAAACATACAAATACAGAACTTGATTCAAAATCCTTTGATATGTCACAATGCCCCTAGGACCATAAACACATTTCAATAGAGAGGGTCCTTTCATTTCATAATTCCTTATGTAGATCTTGGTGAAACCAGAGTTAGTGAAGTTGGTTTCTTGTGATCCCGCATCTGATTGTGATGTCCCTTTGCAGTGTTGATGGAAAGGTCAATGCACACCAAACTGTAGAATCTTGGAGCAAAATAACAGTCGGATCTATGGCAAATGCCCCTGAAACATTGTAAGGCTCGTGTGGTCTCATGTGGTGTCCGATCAAGGTGCTTCTTTGCAGGGTCATCAAGAAAGACATTGTATACCATTCTGTAATGGTTGGATCTCCAAAAAACTCAAAAAAATCTCGCGCGTGTCAAAATATTCTAGGAATATACTCCTATGTGCCCCTGAAAATGGCATGCGGCCCCACGCCATTGAAGAGATAACACCAGATGACGCCGAGGATTTTTTGGTGCATTTTTTGGGATTTTTTGTATACCATTCTTTATTTAGCTGAACATCTGGCATTTTTGGAAATACAAGATGCTTTGGAATATCCAATCATGCATGGTATAAATATAGCGAGGGTATTAAATGATATCCCAATCATGATCTTTCTTTTGGATTTCGCGTGCATGCAGTCCGATGAATGATGACGTTGCGGATTTCTTTTGGATTTCACGTGCATGCATGCGCGCGGCGATCCAGAAATTAATGGTGGCGCCCAAGTCCGAGGAATGATGACGTGGCGGGATTACCAACCGTCGTGACATTTCGCGGGTGTGAGGTTAGGTTTTGCATTTTGCTTCGTACTCGTGCTCGCACACTCGCGCTCGCATCGCGCTCCCACTCGCGATCACGCTCACATTCGCGCTCATCTACCTTCTCTACAGGTTTCTCGTGTGCATCGGCGTCCACTCGCGCTTGCATCACACTCGCGCTCGCATCGCGCTCATGTGCATCGGCGTCCACTTCAAGACACACCCAGTTTGTAACTTCGCCGCCAACTCCGCCGCCCACTCCGCCACCCACACGCAGCCCACTTGGCGTCCTGGGAGATTTTAGCGCCACTCTCCAACTATAAGTGGTAGAGTAGCCTTGCTGCTACGATCCGCTGCACACACAGTGCACATTCGCCAGCGAGTCCGGCCTCGATTGCCACGCCTCCATTCGGCTTTAAATGGTAAGTCTTTTAGGCCAAGTAGAAAATGGCATGAGTTGTCCGCCTGATAAAAGGCAACTCGCCCCTCCAATCTATCATATACATCTCCCACGCGCAGAATGTCAAGCAAGAAACGTGCTACAAATCGGGTCTGCACGAGACATTGGCACGAACACGGAAGCTCTGGGTTCAACTAAAGAAGCCACAAAAACCAGGACAAGGACGTGCACTAGCAACTAGCGCCTGGCAGGTAAGCCTCGTTGCATGTGGCATAGCATGTGGCCTCACGCCATTTCCATTGCAGGAATTCTCGAGTCTTCTCTCGAAAACACTAGGGGTCAATGACACACTCAGCATCCATAACATTCTACTCGCGACAAAAGTTGCTTTTGACAAATGGGTAGATGTGCTTAGGAGGTACCATGACGGGGAGTTGCTAAACTCAATGGGTGTGGAGGACGGCCGGAAGCCCAATGATTTGAAGCTCAACGCCTTGCGTTTCTCGTGGTCTCTAGACGACGAGGACCTTCTGACAGTGGCTAATGCTCTTCTACGTGGTGAGGTAGTCTTCAACAAGACCAAAATGACTCCCGGCCATATTGTGACATACGAGGACTTGTGCACGACTCTGAGAGCTCGTGCGCTATTGAAGGATTGGATCTTCGAGCAAGTGGCCGTGGAGAGGGTGAGCATCGACACCACGCAAGAGATGATGGAAGAGCTGGAGTTGTCAAATGAAGACATCGACGAGTACGTGAATGGGGCCCCCAAGTTCATCGATCTGCTGCGGGATGCCACAAAAAGTAAAGCTGAGAAGTTGGATCAGTATCCAAATTTCATTAAGAGGGATGTCGACTGCCGGCTTTAGAAACAGCTCGACCCCGCAGCAGAGGCCTATCGAGAACCTTACCGGGTATATGTGAATTCGGATGAGGATGGAGGAGCATCGTTTCCCGCGGAGATGAGCAGGTCAAGAACATCTTTTGTGTGATGGACTTCACAAACGAGATCACTCATGCAAACGAAGTTAGCTCCATCATTGACTTAATGGTGGGATTTGCGGAGGTGGAATCTTCAGTCCACTATATGATCTACGACTCCGAATCCTATCACAAGTTCTAGAAGGCCTTGAACGAGGTGAAGGCTCGGTTGAAAGGCAAGGAGATGCGGGAGATCCATGGGATAATGGCTAAGAAGAAGATACCGACGAATGTCCGCATCTTCACACTCGCCCTTGTTATTGGTCCTGCAGCAGAGTGGGACTGGAGTGACTTCCCAACTTCGTTCAACAAGGCCGATCGAATTGATCTGAGGGAGGTCAATTTACCCGTGCCTGAGGAACTGAAGACGGCTATGGAGCTTTCGAATCCAGAGAAAGCTCCAGGTGCAGCATGGGAAATGCTCAGCTGGGTCTTCAACGCAATAGCGGGTGGGTCACCTGCTTTCGACTCCAAGGGCAAATGCGTTGTCGAGTACAATTGCGGTGGACTATTCTTTTGAGCCGCACTACTCAAGGGCGTCCCGTGTGTTGCGGTGACAAACTCCATTGAAGAGGTGACTTCAATGGAGCATATAATTACAGTTGCCAAAGAAAAACAGTATCTTTTCTGCGAACCTGGTGAGTACGCACTTTAAGTTTAAATGTTATCTCACAAGCTCTGTATGCAGGAGCGTGGCCACCCCTAGATGCTGAAACGGCGTTAATAGCTACTATTGAAGATACCCATGTTCGGCCGAGCTCACAACCTGCACAAGGTAAGGTCACGTGAGGCCTCACGCCATTTTGATTATAGATCGTTGTGAATATTCAGACACGAGGACTGAAAAGCGCACTGGTGGCGCGTCGAAGAAGGACAAACAGACAAGCAATAGGAAAAAAGGAGGTACAAATTATATTTGCAATGGCGTGTGGTCTCATGCCATTCCTTGCAGGAGACACTTCTTCAAAGGCAAAATAGGCAAGCACCAGCCAAGCTCAAACTGATAGTGGTCATAAAAAGCGAAAGCACGTTGGACAGTCGTCGGGATCAAAGGCGTTTGATTCGAAAAGGAAGAAGGGCAACGAAAAGATGATAGGTAATGCCTCGCGGTTATGGCGTGTGTGCTCATGCCATTCATTGCAGATCAAGGGCTGAGTGAAAGCAGCCAGTCACCACCTCCTGACTCAGATTCCTATGGCGGACTCCCCTTCCCCAATCTCAATGGAGAGGTACAATGGATGAGGGATGTTTTTCAAGTCAGGGCCACGTTTTTCTCATCTCGTCGTTTTCGAAGGGTGCAAGAACGTGCAGAAACCATGTTAAGACAGTCGGGTGAGGATACGGTCCTAGGTCACGCACTAAAACAGGCTATGGATGTCTTGTATTTTGAGATGGAGACTTGGCCAGATGATTTTCCCAAGATGGTCCTGGAAGAACAAGCCATCCAGCCTAAGCAGCGTATGGAAGAAATGCAGGAGGGGGATGAGGAGCCAGAGAAAGATAATGAGCAGGAAGAGCAGAAGGACGAAGAGGAGGACAAAGAAGAGGAGGACGAAGAAGAGGAGGACGAAGAGGACTTGGATGGTCCTCACAATGGTGACGATCACAATAACGACAACGACGATGATGACGACGATGGCCAGCCTGAGGTGGCCAAAGAGCAGTGGAGGAAGATCATACAAGACAAACCATCAGGTAAATAATAGTACATCCATTCCTAACCTTTTACCATTTCTAACATTGTCCATGTAGGTTGCAAAGCAAATGGTAAGTAGAGATTATTCAGTTGAATTAAGATACAAACTCTAGCCTTTAGTGTCGAGGAAGGATAGTGCCAAACAAGGGTCGAAACGTATGTCCAATCCTTCAGAATCAGCAGTGCGCCCAAGTGATATCGGTCCTAGTTCCTCAATAGCAGTTGATGGTAAATACAGTATAGTCGATTCAATGTGCTAATGAGTTTGTTTTTAGTAGCCAGTAGGGAGGATACCATCTCAATCGAAGGGAGATATTTGGACATGCATATGGATCCGCCAGTGGACTCTACTTGCCTGCAAGAGTCATCAGAGCTGGTGGAGGCTACTATCCATATCAATGCCAAGCAAGCTGACCACGCTCCACTTGATGCTGCCCATACCACTGAGTCAATCTTGTCCACATATCCAACTGACGGTGACCAGGCGCCATTGGACCCGCATGAGGCCGCCCCAGCCGCCGAGCCGGTCGTATCCTCATTTCCAACGGACTGTAAGCCACAAATTTTTCCTTTCCAATTTGCCAGCTTACCTCGTCTATCCGTCCAACACTGCCTTGGCTCTTGCTAAGTTCCCTTGCCAAGGTTCTCGCCTATGGTACCAGCTCCTACTTGGTTTCAGCTACTCACTGCACGAGCAATGGAGCGTTAGCCATCCTTCCACGGATTCCCAAATCACTCCCAATCCCCCTCCCCGGGTTAGACTGGACTTAAGGTTCGGCTACACTCCCCGCAAGCACAAGCAGCCAAGCACACCAAGCTTCCAGGTTCCTAACATCCCTTGGTACCACAAGACTTGATCATGGGACCCTCTAAATCCCAAGTCTTGAGTGCAACACTTGCTTCGGGACGCCGGGGCGAAACACCGTGGCCTAACGGCCCGGCATGGGTACCTCTCGCCCCCCACTTCCATCCCGAAGGAAGGCCCAAGCCCCTAGGAAGGGCGAGGACCAATGAGCCGCATGGTACTCAAGTGGGGCACCACTCCACATGAGCCGGGAGCACCGCAATCGGTTTCCCTTTCGGGAGTGGGAGCTGCTCTTGAGCACTTCCTTGGATGGCCCCTCCGGCACCAACCAAGTCCATGCTCACTCCCACCCAAGGCCCCTCGGTCCCAATCCCAACCTCAAGTCAGTTTGGGAGCCCCACTGGAGAGTCCCTTCTAAACTGGTTCCTGGACCTCACTATCCCTACTATACTTTTGGAACCCCCTGCAGCCCCCCCCCCCTGGGGGACGCACGCTTTGGGCTTTCACCCCTTGACCCGTATTAGTATTTGGACTTAGTCTCTGGCTCGATCTCGGATCTGATTTCGGATCCGACTTCGGATTCGGTCTCGGACTCGATCGCGGACTCGATCTCGGACCCGATCTCGGGCCCGACCTCGGACTCGACTTCGGACTCGGTCTCGGACCCGATTTCGGATCTCGGACTCCGTCTCGAACTCGGTCTCGAACTCGGACTCGAACTCGGTCCCCGAGTCGGTCTTGGACTCGATTCCGGACTCTATCTCGAACTCGGTCCTAGAGTCGGTCTTGGACTCGATCTTTGACTTGGTCCCATCCGATGAACTCTTTGTCATTTTGGTCATGCTTTCGGGGTTCCCTTAGCCTACGACACCTCGGCGAGTTGGTTCCTTACAACTCCACCACCCATAGAAGAAGTTCGATGCCCACATCGAACGTCTCTTTTTTTTTTATCCTACAACTTGTTGACCATGTCTCCGGGGGCATCCCCCCACTTAGCGGTGTGCCTAAGTTAGCCTCCCCGGCCAAGAGCTCATGACAACGGAATATAGGTGTCCCTATACTCCACCCCTCACCACGCCCTAGTATGGGGTCGGGACTTGAACCCAGCCTTGCTTTACTAGGGGGTTGGGACTCAAACCCAACCTCCGTAGAATACGTCTACGGATTCGACATCCCCGCAGGGAGTCGGGCGTAGCTCCCTACGCCTGGTCGACCTAGCTAACCCATGCTAATTAGCTTACCTTCGGCACGCCTTCGGGTCCCAACATATGCCATTGCTCAACTTCTCAAATTGATACTTTTAATTGAACTTTGCATAAGTACATAGAGTTCTGCCATGCAGAAATTCCTCCACTAGATCTCGCGCGTTCGCTAGGTTCTCCTCCGGTTCCCATGTTGCTTCGCAGTGTGGAAATCCTTTCCACTTCACATGGAACTCTCTCACCTCGCGTCCTTGTCGCTTGCTCTTGCGCGCATTGAGGATGGCCTCGACTTTGTATTCCTCCTCCCCTTGGATAACCTCAGGTAAAGGTCTTACTTGGTCCTTGCGAAGCGGGTCCTCAAAATACGGCTTGAGTAAGTTCACGTGGAACACGGGATGCATCTTCCCCATCTCTCGAGGAAGTCGGAGACGGTAAGCCACGTTACCGATTCGAGCCTCAATCTCGTAAGGCCCCGCGAACCTGCTCAAGGAACTCAAGATCAATTCATTTACAGGAATACATGCATTTTTACCTTTGGGTCAACTTCCGGCTGATCCCACTTGGTAGCCTAAGGTTCTTGGTGTTCAGCCACACCTTCTCCCCAGCTTGGAACTCTACATCCCGGCGCTTTAGGTTCGCGTACTTAGTTTGCCTTTGTTGAGCCCGTTCCAAGGAATCCCTCACTAGATTCCAAATGTTGAGTCTTTCCGCCGTGAATGCCTCCACTGCGGGTAACTCTCCATGATACTCGGCCACGCCGAGTTCCACAGGACCTTCAATAGCTCGCCCATTGATGACTTCCCATGGACTCACCCCGATGCTCGAATGTGGTGAGTTGTTATAACACATTTCCGCAAGTCCCAAATGACTTACCCAGTCGGTCTGGTCTCCCGAGACATAGCATCGCAAATAATCCTCCAGCTGCCTATTCACCCTTTCCGTTTGTCCGTCTGTCAAGAAGTGTTAGTGCCATCAATCTTGACTCAATACCCATTACCTGTCTGTGGGTGATAGGCCGTGCTGAATTTCAACTTGGTGCGATACTGTTCTAGGAGTGTCCTCCAGAACCTACTGGTGAAGATCTTATCTCGATCTGAGATAATCTCTTCCGGCCTTCCCCGCACTCGAACCACTTGTTCGAAGAACAGCTTTGCCACACCTTCCGCATCAACATCCGTTGTGGTGGGTATGAAATGTGCCATCTTTGAAAATCGGTCCACCACCACGAATATCGCATCGAACCCCTCGCTTGGGGGTAGTCCCGTGATGAAGTCCATCGTGAGACATTTCCACGGACGATCTGGAATGGGGATGCTTTGCAACAAGCCCCCACTAGCCTTCGTCACGGCTTTGACCTGCTGACATGTTGGACATGTCTTTACATAGTCTTGGACGTCCTTAGCCATATCTGGCTAGTGATACTTCCTTTTGAGTAAGCCCATCGTCTTGGGCACTCCGCCGTGTCCCGCGAGAGGTCCGTCATGACACTCTTCCAAGGCTACCTTCCTTAGTTCCCCTTCTGGAACATACACCCTCGTTTGCTTGTAATATATGAGTCCGTTGCGTTCCGCATAGCCCGTTTTCTCTTCCGTTGGCAGCTCACCTCTCTGGTGAGCTTCCCGCGCCTCCAGATTCCTCAGCAACACTTCTTGTGCTAGACCATCACTCTCGTATGCGGTCCGCACATCGTCCCAAAAGGTTGCTGTCGCGCTAGATATCGCCAACTTCAAGCTCGCTTTTCGACTGAGCGCATCTGCCACGATGTTGCTCTTCCCAGGCTTGTACAGGATCTCGCAATCAAACTCGGCCAAAGCATTGGCCCACCGACCTTGTTTTCCCCTTAGGTCGGGCTGTGACAAGAAGTGTTTCGTTGCCACATTGTCCGTGTAAACCTTAAAGTGTCTCCCAAGGTAGTGTCGCCACTCCTTGAGCGCCTTGACCACCGCAAACAATTCCTTCTCGTGGGCAGGCCACTTCCGTTGAGCCTTGTCCAGCTTCTTCGAGAAGAACGCTACTGGATGGTTGTCTTGCTTCAAAACTGCGCCCAACGCAAAGTCCGAAACATCCGTGTCTACCTCAAAGTCCTTACCAAAGTCTGGTAATGCCAACACCGGAGCCTTCCTCAACTTCCCTTTGAGGTGGACGAATGCCGCCTCGCATTCCGCTGTCCATACCATCTTCCCTTTTCCTGTTTGGTCCGTTAAGGGCAGGGCTACTCTCGAATAGTGTCTGATAAACTTTCGATAGTAGTTGCATAGCCCCAGGAACGCCCTCAACTCATGTACATTCGATGGTCGTTCCCATTCCTGGATCGCTTGGACCTTCTCCGGGTCCACCTTGAGCCCGTCCTGGCCCACCACATGCCCGAGAAACTTTACCTCTTGTTGAGCAAAGTCACATTTGCTCTCTTTAGCATACAGTTTGTGTTCCCTTAGTTTCTCAAACACCTTCGCCAAGTGTTCGGCATGCTCCTCTAGTGTCTCGCTATAGATCAGGATGTCGTCAATATAGACGACCACGAAGCGATCCAGATAGGGTACAAAGATGTGGTTCATCAACGCCGAAAACGTTGCCGGCGCATTGCACAGCCCAAAGGGCATCACCAAAAACTCAAAGCTCCCATACCTCGTTCGACAGGTTGTCTTCTCGACATCTTCCTCAGCTACCCTGATCTGGTAGTATCCTGACCTTAGGTCAATCCTCGAGAAGTATTTTGCCTTTCCCAACCTATCGAACAGGTCCTCGATCCTTGGCAAAGGGTACTTGTTCTTCTTGGTATACTTGTTGAGCAACCGGTAGTCTATGCACATGCGCATAGATCCATCTTTCTTTTTCACAAATAGCACCGGCGCCCCATACGGCGACTTGCTCAACCTAACATACCCTTTGTCCACCAACTCCTCTAGTTGGCTCTTGAGCTCCTTGAGTTCTTTTTCGTTCAATCGATAGGGTGGACGAACCACCGCCTCAGCACCCTCGACCAGCTCAATCTTATGTTCTATCGGTCGTGCGGGGGGCAACCCCGCCGGTAGCTCCTCCGGCATCGTATCCTGGAATTGGTCCAGCACCTGCTGGATCACTAAAGGTACTTCTTCCGTTCTTGTCTTTTTGTCACTCTTCACCGAGAGTAAGCACAAAAAGGCTGCCTTAGTTCCTTTAGTGAGTTGTCCTCTCGTGGACACCAGGTTTAAGCATGACTCTTTGGCCTTGCTTTGCCCTACCTTTAGATCCTGGGTCTCCACCCTAGATCTTCTTCCTTGGGCATTCGCCAATACCACAAGGTTCCTACCTTGTCCATGTAGGGCTACCACGAACCGATTAAACCAATCCATTCCGAAGATCACGTCAAATCCCGCCATGTCCAAGACGGTGAAATCCATGTTCACTTTCCATGTCCCCACTTCGACTCTCGCTTGTCGAAGTACCTCATCGGTGCTTTGGCTACCTTGAACAAACTCTATAGTCCTTGGTTCGCCTAGCCGCTGCACCGTTAGTCCGGCTTGCCGGACTATGTCTGCAGCCACAAAATTATCCGAAGCACCCGTGTCAATAAGGATCTTAACAAAGCTACCTCCGAGCTTCCCTCGGAGGGCTAGTAGATGTCGCGAACGACTCTCTACCAAAGTTGCTCGTGTTTTTTTTGCAATCCGGCGCAATCCGGCACCATCCGGCGAGATCACTAAACATGTATGTACATTACCCCAGTCCCAAAGGGATCAAAATAACATTGAGTACGCACTCTCAAAGATACTAGCGAAGCTATGAGCACGAATGCCCGGCGTTACTCTTAGGCCATCCGCCTCCCAGATGACTTCACCGCGAAGTTTGAAGCCACCTGCTACGCTCCATGACCAGCACAACTTGCCACGGAGCGCTCCACCACCAACGTGCCTCTAGTGCCAAAATAGCATCCAAATGCAATAATACTCCAACACATAGCTCCATGCAAGGTGTGAATATCCTCCAACTCGAGGTTAGAGTGTGCTACCTTGCCTCCCACACAAGACAAGTGTGCTAGCTTATCTTCGCTAGAGTCCTAGCCCTACAATAGGGACTACGAAATGGCACGAACCTCCTCCTAAGGGAGCAAAGCTCTAGAATAGGTGTTGGAGAAGAGATGTATGGATCCTTTAGCGTGTACCACCGAATTGATAAAACGTGTATGTACTATTCCCCAATGCCCCTTAGGGGCTAAAACAACGAGAGCGCACTCTCAGAGAGACTAGCGAAACTACGAGCATGGACACCTGGTGCTGCCCGTGGGCCGTCCACCTCCCAAGTGACTCCATTGTGAAACTGGAAGCCATCTGGTACACTCCGCAACACGCAAAACCACCACAAAGCCCTCCACCACCAACCTGCCTTTGGTGCCAAGACGACGCCCAATCGCGATGTGACTCCAACTTGTAGATCCATGCGAGGTGTGAACTTCTTCCAACTCATAGTTAGAGCGTGCTACCTTGCCTCCCACACTAGACAAGTGCGCTAGCCCATCTTCGAAAAATTCCTAGCCCAAGGGACTAGAGAAATGGCCCGAACCTCCTCCTAGGGAGGTTCAATGCTCCAAATCTAGCATTGGAGAGGAAACATGTGGATCCCCTACGCGTGCAACATTGAATCAACTCCGTCGGCCGCTGGCCCCACTTGTGGCAGCAGTCCCTGCCACTGGTTCCAAAAACCCTCCCTTCCTGATCACCTCGAAGCAAGACACCATGCATGGTTGTCCACAGAGAATCCAGAAATCTGGGAATTTTTTCAAGTTGTACCACCGAATCGACTCCATTGGCCGATAGTCCCAACTGTGGTAGCAATCCCTGCCATTAGATCCAAAAATCCTCCCTTCCCGATTGTCCTCAAAGCGAGACACCATGCATGGTCTTCCAAAGAGAATCCAAAAAGATGGGAACTTTTTCAAGTCCCAATTGCTCCAAGTCACCTCTAAAGTGACATCATCGTCATCACGTGTCAAGGCAAGCAAGATCGCATAGATCTTGGCAAAGAGCTCCATTTCTAGAACTTTTGCAACTATCTATCTACCATCGAGATGCCTTAAAAGCTTCCTAGGACTACAGCAACCCGCCACTACCAGCCCTAGAAGCCCTAGCTGCCAAGGGACCCTAGCCCTAGAACAGGGTGAACCCTAATCCTAGCCACCAGGAACCCTAACCCTAGCTGCTCCAAGTCACCTCTAAAGTGACGTCCAAACTCCACCTCTCGCCACTCCCTAGATGCTAGCCGTGAAATCGAAACGAGAAAAAGAGCGAAAACCAAGCCATGAGAGAGAAAAGAGGAGAAAAAGAGCTCGTCCTTTGCCATAGTCACTCCGGCAAAGCAAATGGAGGACCAGTGAAGCTGGTGACGTCCCTCTTCCTTGCCTCAATCACTCCCACAATGCAGCAGCTGTTGGTGCTAGCAGGCCGTAGGCTGTTGCAATGGCTGGCGCTGCCTGCATCGGCAGCTGCTACTGCTGGAGCAGCTGGCTATGGTGGCCTGGGCCATGGCATGCTCAAGACGCAATGGCCATGCTCCTGTAGCTTCCTCTACCATTGCCAAAAAACTAAGTGCTAGGACTTAGAAGTTATTGGCAACTCAAAGGCTGCATGTGTAAGTCGTTGGATCTGTGCAATCCGACGGTGGAGGAGAGAGGAGAGGGAAGCATGAGTGGGCCTTTGTAATGGCTGTTGCTGTTGCAAAGGCTTCTCCCATGGCAGATTTTGGTGAGGCACAGCATTTCTATGGTGATCTTTGGGTGGTGTGGGTGCTCTGTGTGGCAGGGAGCAGCTCCCTTGGCATTTTTATGATCTCTTGGTGGTGCCAAGGCACTGGACTAAAAGGGGGCAAAAAGCCTTTGTGGGGAGTTTGCTGTGCCAGACACGATTCAGGGGAGCTGGGCCACAGGAAACACCAAAGAGATTGTTGTGTCAAGAAGCCAAGCTAATTCCTGGACTCTTAGTGGCAGTGAGCATCTCCAGGCAGGGATTTTTTGTGGCACTGTGGCAGCGAGGTGCGGCACACAGGGGCCAACGCAAATGCCTGGCTTGGAGACTTGCTGTGCCAGACGCTAGCGAAGGGAGAGAGGGGCAGCATGGCTGGTTTCTCTGAATCCAGAACCATGCTTGGAGTTGTCCTGGCTTGCTGTTGGCTTGATGTTGTGGCGTGGTCAAGACAGAATGCCCTGTCGTGACTGCTCCTTGCATCTTTCTCCTCCATAGCCCAGAAAAATTCTAAGTAGGCTTGGACCACGTGGACTGTTGGATCGGGAGATCTGACGGTGGAGAGGATGCTGGAGAAGCAGAGGCGGGCATTTGCAATTGCGGTTGCAATTGTGTCTCCCACGGCAGATTCTGGTGGATCTTTGTGGTGATGTCTGGGTGGTGCGGGTGCTCTCAACAGCAGGGAGCAATCCCCTTAGCATTTTTGGAGATCCCTTGGTGGTTGCTGCCTCGGGTGGTGCTGCTGGGCAGCGGCTGGCCGGGATGCAGTGCTAACGGGCTGGGCCACGACGAGCCACAGGGCTGGCGCTTTGGGTGGCCAGGGCTGGCGCTTTGGGCAGCGAGTGCTGGCCCAAGTGCTCGCTGTGGCGGTCGCTGGAGGCCGGCCGTGGCACGGCTGGCTGGCCGGCTGGAGCAGCAGCCGCAGCAGCTGCTGGTGTTGGCAGGCCGCGGGCTGTTGCAGTGGCTGGCGCTGCCTGTGTCGGCGGCTGCTGCTGCTGCTGGAGCAGCTGGCTGTGGTGACCTCTGCCGTGGCGTGCTCAAGGTGTAGCTGCCATGCTCACGTACCTTCCTCTCCATTGCCAAAAACCAAGTGCTAGGACTTAGAAATTTCTGGCAACTCAAAGGCTGAGCGTTTGAGCTGTTAGATCTGTACGATCCAACGGTGGAGGATCCAACAGCCAGTGGGAATGCCACTTACCGGACTCTCTCGAGTCGGACTGCATAATTCAGGTCCGAGCAGTGAAGGCAAACTTTCACCCATGAGATATAACGCTGTCAGAGGTCACGTAGCACCTTCCAGATTTTCATCCCAGTGACTCCGTCATCCAAACACACACCTTCCAGGTCGTACAGATTCAATCTGCCGTGAAGCTTTGGCAGAAGTGAGGCAGATAGGAAATCTGCACGATTCGCAAAAGCGGAGCTTAGCACTTCATAGAATACACACCAGTCGCGCAGCATAAGCTCTTATATAAGAGGACACAGCTTAGAGGAGCTGTAAATCCAACCCAAACTTTGATCCTCCCCCTGCTTCCTGGCACGTGGAGTCACAAGTTGCCCGCATTCAAGAGCACCTTCTGCAGCGTCTCTCCTGTTGTAAAAGACCTTGATCTTTTCTAAGAGGATGGAGACGTGATGCAATCTTTGTGCTGTGACATGATCATAATGTTGTGATCAAGCCACCTGACAAAAACTTTCACATAGTTGCCGTGTTCCCACCATGCATCCAAGGCTTGAATCAGAAACGTGTATCTGTTCGTGAAATATAAAATGCGAGTGCTTCGAGACGACAGTAGCGTGCTGTGCTTATGCACCAGCCATCTGCAAAATTCAACGTTTAAGCAAGGAAAACAAAATTTCCAGAAAATAGTATAGTCAGGAGGCACGTACCTTGGTAAGCTGGCTTGCCCTGAGCCGATGAATTTCTCCCAGACAGTCTGATGAACACAGAGCGTACCAGTGCTTGCAAACTTGTCTTGATGAAGATAAGTCTCTCGCCGTCATTGACGTAAAGACACCTCGTCTGGGATAGCGGAGATTGGACTCTGGTTGGAGCTCCCAGTTGCGCCCAGTCGAGTTTGTGCGAGCGTTGCACAGACTCGTCCTTGAGCTTGTTTTCTTCTGGAGTGTGTAAAGAAAGCCACAAGAGTGACCACAGAGCCCGCCGCTTCTGATCCTGGTGAATTTCAACAAACGAAAATGTGATGCCCAGACTCGGGATCTCTTTCTCAGGAACTCCCGGAGGATCGCATTCCTTACCGCTGCTCGCATCCGACTTTCTCAGCATCGTCTCCAGGAGTGGAATCTGGTTCGCCACTCGCCAGTCACAGACCATCTTCCGACAGACGTAATCTTCACATTAACTTGCTTCCAAGAAGGCCGGGTACAGCTGGAAGTAGAACTTGTACACAGGCCAACCTGCAGAGACGTAGAACAAAAGAAAGAATACCAGATGAATTCCATCAGCAGCAGTGTTGGTGACCCAGACTCGGTACGTTTTACCTCCATTCCTGCGTAAGGAGTGAACGATTCAAACAGAATGGAATGGCTTCGTTTCTTCACTTCGAGCGTTGGAACCCGTTTCATTAGAGCCGCCGGTGTTCCTGTCTAAGGATATTGACAGGATAAACACTAGTGACAGAGAGAACCATTCAGTAGCATGTACAGAGATTACCTACCTGGTCGAGGGTAAAACTGTGATATGTGGACCTGTGGGAACGTGTACTCTCGTATTAGTTCCATGATCCTGTCAAAATCCTCTGATGTTTCTCCTGACAAGGATAAAAGCTCAATAAGATACAATCTTTTTCATGCATGCGAGCGTACCTGGAAATCCACAGATAATATCTGTAGCGATATGAATCTCCGGGACTAGTCTTGTGAGAGTATCCACAATTTTTCTAAACTCGGAAAACGTGTACTCCCTCTTCATGCCCTGAAGAACACAGAAAACAGCTTACAGAGACAAAACAATCACCCAGAACATCGGTACCTCCAACACCAAGTCCCTTCCAGATTGAACCAGAACATGAAGGAACGAATACACGCAGGGGTGACAGCCATTTCCTCCAGATGCTGTAAGATGTAGATTCGGAGCATTGTACTTCTGTCTATGAGGAAGCGCAGCAACTAAAGCACGTAGAAGCGCTGGTATATATGCTCCAATGTCTCGTCCTGTAGTGCAAAGAAAGAAAAAAGTAAATAAAAAATACTAGCTTGAAACAGATAACCATAACCGTAAGCTCCAGTGTCGCCATATCTCCTTCACACCTTCAGACACCACGGTTTTCAATCTTTGCACCTGTAGATAAAGCTCAGTAACAGAGAAAAGAAACTGGCGAAGGTCCTTACTAGTGTGTCTACTGTGTACCTGCCAAGATGCCCACGAGCATGCTTCGTCTTGCAGTATGTGCAAGCACCCAAGCAGCCAACGTTGATAGGAATGATCTTGACAAACTTGTTCTTACGAACCTGAAAACACAACAGCGAAAGAGATTATAAACTTTTGGCAAATCAAGAGACGGTAAAGCATCCCGTCGAAGCAGCCGGGCCTCGTGGCCTTTCAAAGTCTCCCCCACTGTATTTGCTGCACTCCGATGACGCTGACAGCTTCGAGATCTTTTAAACCCTGAGGAACGCATCCAGCTATCCACCAAGGGAATAGAGGCTGCTTTGCCTTTACGTATCAGTGTTTCCATTGTCGGAGCTTTCACAGTACACCCGCGAACAAAACAGCAGCAACAATTGATCCAGCTTAAGATTCTTCCTTCTGATACTGAACTTACGTGTTGATCAGCCAAAGATCAGCTCTCTGAGGAGAGTCCGAGATGGCCATAAGCCTGAAGCTGTCCTGCCATATACTGTCTAAACCCTAAACCCTAAACCCTAAACTGGTCAACATTAGTTCTTTTCTACGTGAACCTACTCCAGTTTACCTGCAGGTAAACTCAGTAAAGTCTACACCATTTCACAGATTCAGTTGAACATACCTCAATGCCAGTTTCAGGTGTTTTCTACCAACCTCACATCGAATGCAGTCGAAGCACAATGTCCCATTCTACGGCTAGAACCCTAAAAATCAGAGTACCTAGGTTAGGGTTCCGCCAGAGAGCAGTCTCATGGCGGATGGGGAAGAATTGGAATCAGATATCAGGGCTGGGAAGCGGCAAAGGGCGGATGGGCCTGAGCGATCGATTCAGCAGCAGATTGAGGAAGTGGAATCGGAGATCAGGGCCGTGCAACAAGCGATTGAGCAGGTTGAGCAGAAGGTGGAGCGCGCTGACCAGAAAGTGGATTCCACGCAGGGTGAGCTTCAGAAGCACTGGATGGAGAAGGAGAAGCACTGGATGGAGAAGGAGAAGCAGCTCCGTGAGCTTCACAAGCACTGGATGGAGAAGGAGAAGCAGCTCCGTGAGCTTCACAAGCACTGGATGGAGAAGGAGAAGCAGCTCCGTGAGCTTCACAAGCACTGGATGGAGAAGGAGAAGCAGCTCCGTCAGCAGCTCATTCCCTCTAGTGGAGTTGTTTGGTCAAACGCCTGTGATCGGATTGCCAAGCTGAAGGAGCTCTTTGGACCTCGTCTTAAGCATGCCCGCACGTACAGAAAATGCCTTGAAAGGGATTCATTATCTTCTTTGCCAACTGGCTTGTCTCTGAAGGACATCGGGCAGCAGTTTCCCATTGTTGGACGAGAGAAGACTGTGGATGCTTTGCTCAGGGGTAACTGGCTGTTGTACAAGCAATTCATGAGCAGTCAACACACAAAGTGGGATGTGTTTAGGCGCCTCCACCATATAATGGGTGTGGTTGGATTCCCGGGTGCGGGAAAAACATCCCTTGGCATGGCACTCCCACAAATACTCATTGAGATGAGAAGGCAACGGAGTGATCCAGGGCTAAGGATTCAAGAACTTGCCTCACTTTTCGATACATCAACCGATGAGGTGCGACCGTGGGATGCCATGATGAGCACCGTTGAACATCTCGACGTGCTCATGTACCATGATTTTATTTCAACTTTTCATGGCGAGGCCGGGCTGGGTGATGCTCAGGTTTTGGCCCTGAGGACTTTGCATGCAGCTGTTTCTAGAGCAGATGGCCAAGATAACATCAGAAAAGATACTGGGACTTGGACGCGCTTTCCTTACCAAGAGCTTGTCGCTGTTGTTGATGCCGAAGCACCTGATTTGAAGAAGTTCCTCCTGTTTGATGACGTGATAGCTTTGTTGCGAGAAGTCTGCGAGCTCGGAGACCAAAACATTTTCCTGTCCTTCTTCTTTGATGAGATTGGGAGGAGCAACGTCCTTGTTCAGAAACTGTTTCGGGAGTTCATAGATTGGAAGCACAGGAACGTGGGTGGCAAAACGTTTGTCACTATGCTCGGAGCGACCAACCTTTTCACAGCGGCATCTTTGAGAGAGAGTGGTGACACTGGATCATCTGAAGTGATTTATATTCCTGTCAACCCTCTCAGCAGCAGCGATCGGGAGAAGCTGGTGTTGCAAGTCTTTAACAAGGTGCTGAGGACTTCAAACCGTGAAGAACTTCACGCTTTAAATGATGGCATGCAGCTGTTGTGCAAGCTGAGCGGAGGGAATCCGAGGTTGATTACCTTCATGGTTCAGGCTTTGGCTTCAGATGACCCAGACATGGCCCTTGACATTGACAACCTTGCGCTGAGAATTCAGGAGCCCTTCCTGAGAGACAAAGTAAGGCGGATTCTGGATCGTGTGTGGAGCCTATGCAGAAGATTCAAATATTACAATGGCTTTGCCGGGGATGAGAGATTTTCTTATCTCTTACGAGCAATTCAAGCATCGATGCTTCGTGAGCATGTCTCAAGGAATGGACCGGTTCTGCTGCAGGCCTTTCCAAGAGAGAATGTTTTGACATGGGAAGCTCTGGAGAGTTGTGGAGTAGTGGCTGTGGTTCTTGACGAAGAAAAGGCTCTGGTGGAGTTTTCACCTGTGTTACTGCATAAGCTAACACTCCAGCGGGAGGACCTTTTTGGCTCTACAACTTTTGATTTGACAACAATGTCAACGGATGATTGGAAGCAGAAGGAAGACAACGATTTGTTGTCTCTGATCTTCAGCATCTACATTCATAAGGTATGTGAATTCTACGTTCATAGTCTTTCATAGTCTCGGTTACTAACATGTTATTTGCAGTTACTATCGGGGGGTTCAGAGACCTTCATGCTGGCGGATGTGTTGCCTTGCGATTGGTACATCCCTGACAATCTGAAGAACCGAAAGTTCAGGTTCCCCACTTTTCCAGTTTCAATCAAGCAACTGAGTCCAGGTATGTTCTTGTTTTTAGTTTTTTGGTTTCGGATCAAACACAGTAGTCCAGGCTCAAAGGAGGAGGTTCAAAGGTCAGGGACTTGGGCCATCTGTGGACCTCGGAACAGCGGGGCTGATACCTTCCTGATACTCGAGGAAGTAAAAGGCATTGATTTGGAGCCATTTCTTTTGTACATCCAAAGCAAGTGCTCTGGAGACCCTCTTAAGCCAGCCATTGCGGATTGGTCGGAAGTCGTTCGAAATCTTAAGAGTGACGTCCGAAGACTGATTGCTATCAAGGACAATGAGCAGCCTGGCAATGAAAGTAAGTCCATACGTTATACATTTTTCGTTTATTTTTTATTTTTGTTTTTTGTAGAGTATGCTCGAACAAACTTTGGATATGTATTTTTCTCGGACAAGGACAATTCATCAGCTCTCTCATATCAAAAGTCTAATCCGATGGATATATATGCCTCAAGTGTTATTATCGGCTCCAATTTTGGTATGATCGAGCAGATTGCAGCTGTAAGGCATACCAAAATGTGTACGAGAGAGATGTGATCACCAGTATTTAGTGGTAAAGGAGGCTTTCCAGGTGCGATTCAGCTAGACTTTGATACAAAGCGAGTCTTATGATTCTGGTTTTCCTTTGGTTCTCTATTGGTGACAGTAAGGGAAACGGCATAGATAATGTGTTGACGACGTTGAGTGCACAACAATCCATATTTAAGTTTATTTAAGAAATTTAGTTTAAAAAGTCATAATTTTTATTATTTCAGTTATTTTAAATTCATGTATAGTCATATATAGTAAATCCATATATATGTATTTAGTCTGAGCTTAGGTGTCTCTCTTAAAACATTTCCTTCTCTTCTATTTGATTATTTACAAGCAGCCATGTAGGTACTTCATTTGATTGATATCTTTTAGATTTCTTGCTCTTATAGTTGGCATATTAAATTACGTCCATGGATGTAACAAAGTTTCCCTTTTGACTGTTGAATTTTTGTCAAAAGTTCCAAAGTGGAATGGTTATATCAATAGAAGTTGAGTGTAAGCCACAAATTTTTCCTTTCCAATTTGCCAGCTTACCTCGTCTATTCGTCCAACACTGCCTTGGCTCTTGCTAAGTTCCCTTGCCAAGGTTATCGCCTATGGTACCAGCTCCTACTTGGTTTCAGCTACTCACTGCACGAGCAATGGAGCGTTAGCCATCCTTCCACGGATTCCCAAATCACTCCCAATCCCCCTCCCCGGGTTAGACTGGACTTAAGGTTCGGCTACACTCCCCGCAAGCACAAGCAGCCAAGCACACCAAGCTTCCAGGTTCCTAACATCCCTTGGTACCACAAGACTTGATCATGGGACCCTCTAAATCCCAAGTCTTGAGTGCAACACTTGCTTCGGGACGCCGGGGCGAAACACCGTGGCCTAACGGCCCGGCATGGGTACCTCTCGCCCCCCACTTCCATCCCGAAGGAAGGCCCAAGCCCCTAGGAAGGGCGAGGACCAATGAGCCGCATGGTACTCAAGTGGGGCACCACTCCACATGAGCCGGGAGCACCGCAATCGGTTTCCCTTTCGGGAGTGGGAGCTGCTCTTGAGCACTTCCTTGGATGGCCCCTCCGGCACCAACCAAGTCCATGCTCACTCCCACCCAAGGCCCCTCGGTCCCAGTCCCAACCTCAAGTCAGTTTGGGAGCCCCACTGGAGAGTCCCTTCTAAACTGGTTCCTGGACCTCACTATCCCTACTATACTTTTGGAACCCCCTGCAGCCCCCCCCCCCTGGGGGACGCACGCTTTGGGCTTTCACCCCTTGACCCGTATTAGTATTTGGACTTAGTCTCTGGCTCGATCTCGGATCCGATTTCGGATCCGACTTCGGATTCGGTCTCGGACTCGATCGCGGACTCGATCTCGGACCCGATCTCGGGCCCGACCTCGGACTCGACTTCGGACTCGGTCTCGGACCCGATTTCGGATCTCGGACTCCGTCTCGAACTCGGTCTCGAACTCGGACTCGAACTCGGTCCCCGAGTCGGTCTGACCTCTCGGT
>NW_003314326.1:32130-51600 GCF_000143415.4 Selaginella moellendorffii | reverse complement strand
TTGGACTCGATCTTTGACTTGGTCCCATCCGATGAACTCTTTGTCATTTTGGTCATGCTTTCGGGGTTCCCTTAGCCTACGACACCTCGGCGAGTTGGTTCCTTACACGGACTCAACGTGTGCCCAATCGTCTGACTACGCGCCGTTGGAACCTCCCTACACCACCCCTACTGCCTGTTCGGTCATGTCCACTTTGCCAACAGAGGCACCAGCTGAAATGGCGTGTGATCACACGCCATCGGAACCACCCCATGCCACTGTTGAGCCAGTTGTACCAGAGTCTACAGCTGAAATGGCATGTGCCCACACGCCATCGGATGCGATTGACCCCACATTGCAGAGGAGAGTATTTCCGCCCTTCACGTTTCCACGACCAAAACCCTCTCAACGACCATCGGGAGCACCATTCGCTAATATTGTAGATGGTAAAATTGACTTGTACCATTTTTTATGCTGACGCATTTCATTTCAGAGTCACGGCGAAGGTACTGTATTGTTTTTGATCTGAACGGTGTCCTTTTCTCCCATGAGCGTGGCTCGTCCTTGAATGTCACTGCACCCTCCAAAGCCTGCGGTCGCAAGTTGGTCAAAAGAGACAGATTCACATTAATTACACAGGAGAAACTGCGGGATCTAATAATGACCATGCGACACTTAAAACAGAGGGCCGGGTTCAATTTGCAATTGGGAGTTTGGACATCCATGATGTGCCACAATGCATTAACGTTGCTACAGATGATGCACGATCAGACGCGAGTAATATTACCATTTGACTTTCTCCTAACGCAGGAGGATTGCTTGACTATGGTCCATGTGAGGGGTAGCAAGCCCATCTTTGTCAAGCCAGAGGCTGTAGTGATGAACCGGACTGCTAGGTCAAGTGAAATCCTCATCATCGATGACTTGCCGATTAAAACTACAGGGAACACGCACACATATGCAGTGCACCCCATCTCTTGCAGTATGGAAACTAGGGAGAAGAAATCGTATGTTCTGGGGGACCTTGCAAAACGGCTTGGAGCGATGGTGCTAGAGAACCGGCCAGTCCAGGAGGTGGCTGCAGAAATCAACCAAATGGCAGATGGAACGGTATATCAGAAGCCATTTGATCGGACAGACACCAGTCATCATTTATAGCATGTATATTGTCTAGCCAAGCACTATCCGCATCTCCATAATCTGCTCAACCGGATGGGTTCTTCGACCACTGAACATGAGCGTGGACGTATTAGAGAAGAGATGGCATTACTATTGGGTTTAAATCCTGATAGTGTGGAGAGTGATGAAATTCCAAGATTATTGTATAGGCGTTGGAGGCAAAAAATAAAAGTTTGGGATGGCATGTATTTATTAAAAAATGTAACTTATTATGGCATGGGGTTCCATGCCATTGTATTAATATTAAAAGACAATTCTTTGAGAGGATTTGCATTATACTAGAAGTGTTACAGCATGTTATTGGAAGTCTACGAAGTTGTTTTTTTAATAAGGGGAAAGTAAAGATTGAATGGGGACTTGGGCTCCACCTAGACTCGGAGCAATTAAGCCAATATTAAAAGGATGGAAAGAAATTGGACGACGATGACAAGGAGAAGAGAGAGGTGAAGCAATGGCAGGGGGAAGAGAAGTGATTGAGTAGACATTTCCTTGTTTAAAATAAAATGGCATGTGCCTCAATGCAGTTGAATTTTGTTATATTTATATACTATATAAAGGTTTGGAAACCTTATTTTACAAGTGGGATAATGACAATTCCCACTTTAACGAAATAGAGCTTACACACTTGGCACCACCAAGTTTTGGCATGATCGGTAAGAAAGGATTGTGCACAAGTCCTCAGAACTTGAAGAGGAGTCCGGTTGCTTAGGCTTAGCTGGTTTAGCTGCCTCAGCTTCTTTCTTCTTCTTCTTATTCTCCTTCTTCAATTTGCGAATCTCCCTTTGCAAATTTTTGATCTCAACTTCCTGAGCCATGCGCTGTAGCGCCACAGCATCCGGCTCTTTCTCTTCTGACTCAGCCTCAGCCTTTTCCGCAGCATCTCTAGCAGGAGTTTCCTCCTCTCGATTCACCCGTCTAGAGGTTTCAGCGTCATCAGCACAGTTCCTCTTCACCATCCTGCTAGCTGCATGCATGCCTCTCTCAGTAACTAAACATGCATACAACGTTCTTACTGAATGGTGCAATTGAACTAATCCTACACAGGTCACTTCAGATCTACTAGAAAAGTCTCTGCATATGCAACTTGAGTCAGAAAATCTGACAAAAGTTGGATAGGAATCGTTGAGACGATTCCTCAGGACACAGGCTTGAGGGACACACGCTTTGGGCTTTCACCCCAAGCTTCCTATAGTACTAGGAGTTAGTTTCTGGGACAATATAGAGACCCACTCAACCACTTGGGGTGTTTTGCTTCCTTTTATTAGTTCAATTCTCGCTAAACCCGTTAGAGACACCTTCTCTAACTCAATTCCACTACTCATCCTCGAGTAGTCTCAGATTCCATCGATATAACCTTTGCACTTTGGAACTTTTAATTTTGACTTCTTAGAGTTAATTTCCTAGGTGTCTCCGACACCTTACGGTGCATATAGTGCAACTCCACTTCCCCATCCTAGAAAGTTCTTTACTTGAGGGCACTATCATCCTCTCTTCGATATCGTGCCACCTTTGGCGCTAAGTTTCAGTTATCATAATTTGTGCTAGGGCTGCCCATGGCCCTATCATTTGACTACTTTACCGCTCCCTGCCTTGGAGCTTCCACTTTTGCTGAATCGGAGCAATTGGGAATCCATCCTTGGAAACACATTGCCTTTCCCACAATTCGTTAGCACTCAACACATTAGTGTTCTTGGCCTAACTTTGCATTTTGGATTCTTTCCTATGATTCCCATGGCTCTTTTCTTAGCCACTAGTCTTTTGCTCCTATCCTTGATTGTTGCACCCAGCAATATCGGATCACTACCTCCATTCTCAAGATATCCTTTCAGTTCCATAGCAAAGATTTTGCTTTGCCAAGTCCAGAGGGTGTTCACCCCTAGTACGTCTCTTTAGGATTTTCTACTGTGGGCTCTATCCTTGGCCCAACTTTGTGACCCTCCCATGGGTCTCTTATAGAGATTACTTTCTTCGGACTCACTATGCCATCGCATAGTCACAAATCATTTCTTTTAGGTGTTCTTCCCACTTGGTCACCTTAACCAAGCCACACCATCATCAATAATTCAAACCAACACTTTGAACTAGGAATTTTATCCTTTAACCTCACAAGGACTTTGTCCTTGTTTTAGCCATAAGATCATATATAGTGATCTAACCTTGGCACCTTAACAAGTTTGCCAATACGTACTAAGTCCTTTAGACCTTTAAGTTGTTCACCATGACCCCGGGGGCATCCCCCACACTTGGCAGTGCACCCAAACTAGCCCTTCCGGCCAAGGGTCCATAGCAATTAAGACTAGATGTTCCCATCTCATTCACCACGTCCTTGGTGTCCTTCACACCAAGGTGTTCAAGTTAGATATGCTGAGCCACACTAAGCAATCTAACCGTGCATCACGACTCCGAGGCATCCCTCGCTTGGCGGTGTGCCCAAATCAATTTCCTCACTGAGAGTCCATGACCACCGAAAAATGAGTGTCCTCATATTCCAAACCATCACCACGCCCTAGTGATTTGGGACTTGAACCCAAGCACTAAAGGGTCAGGACTCGAACCCAACCTCCGTATATGCATCTACGGACGGCATTGTCTAGGATGCCTGGTGTGACTCCCCACGCCAGTGCACCAATTTATACTTAAAGCGTGTTATAGATCACAACTTAGGAACCTAGTTCCTCCGGGCTGCCAAGTCCTCTCATTTGACAAATCTGTAATCATGCATGGACTCCTCCATGCTCGGCCCTATGGGCCACCCCTTTTGAAGTTAGCACCTTCGACTAGGGGATTTGTTCCTCTGACTTGCCAATCTCACTTAGCAAGTCATCCGGCCACTGTAACATGGTTCATGCAGTTCCCGAGTGTTCAAAGAGAGGGCTTTGAACAAAAGTCGATGGTTAAGGACTTTCACGCTTACTTCCCCAACCTTGATAGCCTCGCCTCATGGCCAGCTTCAAGATGACACTTCTGTTGTGCCACTCTGATTTCACGCACTTTAAGAACCATTTACACTTGGCTTTCTAGGTACTTATTTACTTAGAATTGTCTTTGGGAACCTTCAAGGAACTTTGTTCCTTAGCTTGCTAAGGCTTCTCCTTTGCAAACTCCCTACCCACCATATGGTCTAATATGGATAATTCCACATTTTAGACTCTCCATGGCATCACGGTCATTAATAATAACCCGCTTGAGCACCCACTTGATTCTCTACTCCCAACTCGCATAACCACCATTGGTTATACCCTTCGATTCCTATGGTTCGGTTCCATCTATTTACTACTTTGCTTTTTGGCCTCATATATTTCCTTCAATTATTCTCCTCCGGACTAGGAGGATAGCTTTGCACTTTCTACCATGCCTTAGCAAGTATTCGTAAGGATGAACCTACCTGATAGCTTCAGGAGTGGTTCCTCCATCCGGGTATGTTCACCTTGTAATCCCAAACACTAGGATTAACATTGCTACTCAGGGGCCTTTATTAGCCTTTACTAAAATCCTTTTTTGGCTTTGTCCAATTCAAGTAGAGAGGTTTCCCTCGTCTTTGCAACTTTGGACGTTTTGATAGCACCTTTTATCCATCATTCACTAAGGACTTTGTCCTTTGGGCCTTATCTATTACCCTTGCAACACTAAACACCACCTCTTGGTGTTCTAAAGTGTCTGTGTGTCCCAATGATGGCGTCCTTGGCAATGAGCATTTCCTTTTATGACATTAACTTACTATATCGCAACATAAGCAATTTATCCCTGATAAAGGTATATTTAACTTCTTTATGCTATTAAAAAGTCTTGGATAGCTACCTTCTACCCATTTAACCAATTACCTGCACTTCTTGCTTAGTTGTCTCATAGTTGTCAAGTCCTACAACTCATTACTGGTGCTTCCACACCTTCATCATTATCTGGGTCACCACACTCTACCACATGCCTTCTAGTTTAAACTATGCTATTCCCATTTCCATTGGGATTCTCTTGGCAAGGGGTTCTCATAAACCTATCAACGTAATCTCAAGGTATCACACCTTGGCCCATTTGGTGTCTCCACACCATCGGCTCCATGAGTCTGCCTTTATAACACTTTGCACTTGTGTCTAAGTCTTTGCCAAGACCAACCTGGTCGTTTCTTGTGCTAACTATCCGTTAGCACTACACCATAGTGTTTGCACACAACTCTGCACCAAAGTTGCTTCTTCTGGGAACACCTTTCCCATGACTTTAGTATGGCACATTCTGCCACCCATAAGCTACCCACCGTTCTCATACTTGGATCTTATGATCCTCCCTATCTTTCGTGGAGCACAACACACCTCAATCCAAATGCTTCCATCAGTCCTTTAGAACCATTCCTTGACTCCACTTAAGTCATTTAGCCTTTTGGACTTTTCATAATCCCCTGACCTATAAGATCTTACTTTTGACGTGCCAGCTCATTGGAATACAACTTCTTGTATTCATGTCCTACTCACCAGAACAACCATTATAAGTGTTATTCCAACACTATAATTTGTTCTCTGAGGGCAACCTTTACCCTTTAGGACTACTTGTCCATGTGATGCGGATACAAACTCATGATCTAAGTACACCCCCAATTCCTTGGGTTGTTCCAGCATCTATTAAAGGTAGCCCCGGCTACCATTCCAAGGACTTGTGTCCTCTTCCATATTTAACCTCCCACAGTCATTAATCCTGGTCTCACATTCATGAGTACTAACCTCAACTATATGAGGATAGTTTTGTGACTCCTTTATTGCTTTGGAATCTCTATATTTCCCGTGATCCCAACTATAGTTGTTTACCACAACTATATTAGCCAGTTTGCTAAGTCAAACGCTCATTTGGATCACATCTTCAACTCTCTAAGGATAACTTTATACTATTCCCAAGATCCCAAAACCGTTCCATTATTGGCATTTTTCTATCCACCACTTCGCCTACAAGTTCACACATAAACTGTAGTGTAGAGTCATGTCTTCCCGACCTACTCCTCAAGGATAGGCCCACTCCTAGGACCTTTCAATGCCAGCTCCAGTGGTGATATACTTGAGCACCAATAAAAGTCGGACTAAGGAACAGCTCCGATACCAAATTGTAAGCGACTAAATTTTCCATTCTACTTTAGTCACCTAACCACACCTTCGACCACTTGGAGGAGTCTCACTCACAACCTCCATACGTCCTATTTTGGACTTAGGGACTTACTAGCCCCCAAAAATTGGCATCCGTGCCACTCAACCATTGCACTTGGTCTAAGTGCTCCATGTGTTCAATGCCATGACCGACACCCTAAGGTACCATTAACATATCAACCTGTTGTAAGCCACAAAATTTTTCCTTTCCAATTTGCTAGCTTACCTTGTTTATCCGACCAACACTGCCTTGGCTTATGCTAAGTTCCCTTGCCAAGGTTCTCGCCTATTGTACCAGCTCCTACTTGGTCCTACTTGGTTTCAGCTACTCATTGCACAAGCAATGGAGTGTTAGCCATCCATCTATAGATTCCCAAATCTCTCCCAATCCCCCTCCCCGGGTTAGATTGGACTTAAGGTTCGGCTACACTCCTCGCAGGCACAAGCAGCCAAGCACACCAAGCCTCCAGATTCCTAACACCCCTTGGTACAATAAGACTTGATTATGGGACCCTCTAAATCCCAAGCCTTGGGTGCAACACTTGCTTCAGAACGTCGGGGCGAAACACCGTGGCCTAACGGCCCGGTATGGGTACCTCTACCCCCCCACTTCCATCCCGAAGGGAAGGTCCAAGCCCCTAGGAAGGGCGAGGACCAATGAGCCACATGGTACTCAAGTGGGGCACCACTCCACATGAGCCGGGAGCACCGCAGTCGGTTTCTTTTTCGGGAGTGGGAGTTGCTCTTGAGCACTTCCTTGGATGGCCCCTCTAGCACCAACCAAGTCCATGCTCACTCCCACCCAAGGCCCCTCGGTCCTAGTCCCAACCTCAAGTTAGTTTGGAAGCCCCACTAGAGAGTTGCTTCAAAACTGGTTCCTAGACCTCACTATCCCTACTATACTTTTCGAACCCCCTGCGCCCCCCCCCCTGGGAGACGCACGCTTTGGGCTTTCACCCTTTGACCCGTATTAGTACTCGGACTTAGTCTCTGGCTCGATCTCGGACTCAATCTCGGATCCGACTTCGGATTCAGTCTCAGATCCGATCTCGGACTCGATCTCGGACCCGATCTCGGACCCGACCTCGGACTCGACCTCGGACTCGGTCTCGGACCCAATTTCGGATCTCGGACTCCATCTCGAACTCGGTCTCGAACTCGGTCTCCGAGTCGATCTCGGACTCGATTCCGGACTCTATCTCGAACTCGGTCTTAGAGTTAGTCCCATCCGATGAACTCTTTATCATTTTGGTCATGCTTGATATACGGATTAGCCTTCCCCAATACCCCTTTTTCAGTCCCCACCAAGTCCCTTTTTGTCCATAGCCTTGTTCGCCAACACTGCCATTGGATCAAAGCCCACAGGCCTGGCCACTAAGTCCCACTGTCCTCTGGGACTTCGTCACTATGTGACTATGTCCTTGGTTGCCATACCAGAGGGCTACTCCCCTTCCTTTCCACAATCTGGGATTTTGGGGCAACATTTTGGAACACCGTGGCCTTATGCGAGCCTCGTGGATACTCTCCCTGCCTTTCGCCTTTGGGTGCTTTAGCCGTGGGCTTAGAGCGAGGTTCCGTTGAGCCACACTATGTATCCAAGTAGGTAGTGCCACCCACACTTGGATTGGAAGCATCGGCTAGTCGATCTCCCGGGGGAACTAGAGCCAGCTCTTGAACACTTCACCAAGCTACCTGTAAGCCACAAATTTTTCCTTTCCAATTTGCCAGCTTACCTCGTCTATTCGTCCAACACTGCCTTGGCTCTTGCTAAGTTCCCTTGCCAAGGTTATCGCCTATGGTACCAGCTCCTACTTGGTTTCAGCTACTCACTACACGAGCAATGGAGCGTTAGCCATCCTTCCACGGATTCCCAAATCACTCCCAATCCCCTTCCCCGGGTTAGACTGGACTTAAGGTTCGGCTACACTCCCCGCAAGCACAAGCAGCCAAGCACACCAAGCTTCCAGGTTCCTAACATCCCTTGGTACCACAAGACTTGATCATGGGACCCTCTAAATCCCAAGTCTTGAGTGCAACACTTGCTTCGGGACGCCGGGGCGAAACACCGTGGCCTAACGGCCCGGCATGGGTACCTCTCGCCCCCCACTTCCATCCCGAAGGAAGGCCCAAGCCCCTAGGAAGGGCGAGGACCAATGAGCCGCATGGTACTCAAGTGGGGCACCACTCCACATGAGCCGGGAGCACCGCAATCGGTTTCCCTTTCGGGAGTGGGAGCTGCTCTTGAGCACTTCCTTGGATGGCCACCCCGGCACCAACCAAGTCCATGCTCACTCCCACCCAAGGCCCCTCAGTCCCAGTCCCAACCTCAAGTCAGTTTGGGAGCCCCACTGGAGAGTCCCTTCTAAACTGGTTCCTGGACCTCACTATCCCTACTATACTTTTGGAACCCCCTGCAGCCCCCCCCCCCTGGGGGACGCATGCTTTGGGCTTTCACCCCTTGACCCGTATTAGTATTTGGACTTAGTCTCTGGCTCGATCTCGGATCCGATTTCGGATCCGACTTCGGATTCGGTCTCGGACTCGATCGCGGACTCGATCTCGGACCCGATCTCGGGCCCGACCTCGGACTCGACTTCGGACTCGGTCTCGGACCCGATTTCGGATCTCGGACTCCGTCTCGAACTCGGTCTCGAACTCGGACTCGAACTCGGTCCCCGAGTCGGTCTTGGACTCGATTCCGGACTCTATCTCGAACTCGGTCCTAGAGTCGGTCTTGGACTCGATCTTTGACTTGGTCCCATCCGATGAACTCTTTGTCATTTTGGTCATGCTTTCGGGGTTCCCTTAGCCTACGACACCTCGGCGAGTTGGTTCCTTACAACTCCACCACCCATAGAAGAAGTTCGATGCCCACATCGAACGTCTCTTTTTTATCCTACGACTTGTTGACCATGTCTCCGGGGGCATCCCCCCACTTAGCGGTGTGCCTAAGTTAGCCTCCCCGGCCAAGAGCTCATGACAACGGAATATAGGTGTCCCTATACTCCACCCCTCACCACGCCCTAGTATGGGGTCGGGACTTGAACCCAGCCTTGCTTTACTAGGGGGTTGGGACTCAAACCCAACCTCCGTAGAATACGTCTACGGATTCGACATCCCCGCAGGGAGTCGGGCGTAGCTCCCTACGCCTGGTCGACCTAGCTAACCCATGCTAATTAGCTCACCTTCGGCGCGCCTTCGGGTCCCAACATATGCCACTTGCTCAACTTTGCAAATTGATATATTTTTAATTGAACTTTGCATAAGTACATAGAGTTCTGCCATGCAGAAATTCCTCCACTAGATCTCGCGCGTTCGCTAGGTTCTCCTCCGGTTCCCATGTTGCTTCGCAGTGTGGAAATCCTTTCCACTTCACATGGAACTCTCTCACCTCGCGTCCTTGTCGCTTGCTCTTGCGCGCATTGAGGATGGCCTCGACTTCGTATTCCTCCTCCCCTTGGATAACCTCAGGTAAAGGTCTTACTTGGTCCTTGCGAAGCGGGTCCTCAAAATACGGCTTGAGTAAGTTCACGTGGAACACGGGATGCATCTTCCCCATCTCTCGAGGAAGTCGGAGACGGTAAGCCACTTTACCGATTCGAGCCTCAATCTCGTAAGGCCCCGCGAACCTGCTTAAGGAACTCAAGATCAATTCATTTACAGGAATACATGCATTTTTACCTTTGGGTCAACTTCCGGCTGATCCCACTTGGTAGCCTGAGGTTCTTGGTGTTCAGCCACACCTTCTCCCCAGCTTGGAACTCCACATCTCGACGCTTTTGGTTCGCGTACTTAGTTTGCCTTTGTTGAGCCCGTTCCAAGGAATCCCTCACTAGATTCCAAATGTTGAGTCTTTCCGCCGTGAATGCCTCCACTGCGGGTAACTCTCCATGATACTCGGCCACGCCGAGTTCCACAGGACCTTCAATAGCTCGCCCATTGATGACTTCCCATGGACTCACCCCGATGCTCGAATGTGGTGAGTTGTTATAACACATTTCTGCAAGTCCCAAATGACTTACCCAGTCGGTCTGGTCTCCCGAGACATAGCATCGCAAATAATCCTCCAGCTGCCTATTCACCCTTTCCGTTTGTCCGTCTGTCAAGAAGTGTTAGTGCCATCAATCTTGACTCAATACCCATTACCTGTCTGTGGGTGATAGGCCGTGCTGAATTTCAACTTGGTGCGATACTATTCTAGGAGTGTCCTCCAGAACCTACTGGTGAAGATCTTATCTCGATCTGAGATAATCTCTTCCGGCCTTCCCCGCACTCGAACCACTTGTTCGAAGAACAGCTTTGCCACACCTTCCGCATCCACATCCGTTGTGGTGGGTATGAAATGTGCCATCTTTGAAAATCGGTCCACCACCACGAATATCGCATCGAACCCCTCGCTTGGGGGTAGTCCCGTGATGAAGTCCATCGTGAGACATTTCCACGGACGATCTGGAATGGGGATGCTTTGCAACAAGCCCCCACTAGCCTTCGTCACGGCTTTGACCTGCTGACATGTTGGACATGTCTTTACATAGTCTTGGACGTCCTTAGCCATATCTGGCCAGTGATACTTCCTTTTGAGTAAGCCCATCGTCTTGGGCACTCCGCCGTGTCCCGTGAGAGGTCCGTCATGACACTCTTCCAAGGCTACCTTCCTTAGTTCCCCTTCTGGAACATACACCCTCGTTTGCTTGTAATATATGAGTCCGTTGCGTTCCGCATAGCCCGTTTTCTCTTCCGTTGGCAGCTCACCTCTCTGGTGAGCTTCCCGCGCCTCCAGATTCCTCAGCAACACTTCTTGTGCTAGACCATCACTCTCGTATGCGGTCCGCACATCGTCCCAAAAGGTTGCTGTCGCGCTAGATATCGCCAACTTCAAGCTCGCTTTTCGACTTAGCGCATCTGCCACGATGTTGCTCTTCCCAGGCTTGTACAGGATCTCGCAATCAAACTCGGCCAAAGCATTGGCCCACCGACCTTGTTTTCCCCTTAGGTCGGGCTGTGACAAGAAGTGTTTCGTTGCCACATTGTCCGTGTAAACCTTAAAGTGTCTCCCAAGGTAGTGTCGCCACTCCTTGAGCGCCTTGACCACCGCAAACAATTCCTTCTCGTGGGCAGGCCACTTCCGTTGAGCCTTGTCCAGCTTCTTCGAGAAGAACGCTACTGGATGGTTGTCTTGCTTCAAAACTGCGCCCAACGCAAAGTCCGAAGCATCCGTGTCTACCTCAAAGTCCTTACCAAAGTCTGGTAATGCCAACACCGGAGCCTTCCTCAACTTCCCTTTGAGGTGGACGAATGCCGCCTCGCATTCCGCTGTCCATACCATCTTCCCTTTTCCTGTTTGGTCCGTTAAGGGCAGGGCTACTCTCGAATAGTGTCTGATAAACTTTCGATAGTAGTTGCATAGCCCCAGGAACGCCCTCAACTCATGTACATTCGATGGTCGTTCCCATTCCTGGATCGCTTGGACCTTCTCCGGGTCCACCTTGAGCCCGTCCTGGCCCACCACATGCCCGAGAAACTTTACCTCTTGTTGAGCAAAGTCACATTTGCTCTCTTTAGCATACAGTTTGTGTTCCCTTAGAAGCTCTATTTCGTTAAAGTGGGAATTGTCATTATCCCACTTGTAAAATAAGGTTTCCAAACCTTTATATAGTATATAAATATAACAAAATTCAACTGCATTGAGGCACATGCCATTTTATTTTAAACAAGGAAATGTCTACTCAATCACTTCTCACTGCTTCACCTCTCTCTTCTCCTTGTCATCGTCGTCTAATTTCTTTCCATCCTTTTAATATTGGCTCAGTTGCTCCGAGTCTAGGTGGAGCCCAAGTCCCCATTCAATCTTTACTTTCCCCTTATTAATAAAACAACTTCGTAGACTTCCAATAACATGCTGTAACACTTCTAGTATAATGCAAATCCTCTCAAAGAATTGTCTTTTAATATTAATACAATGGCATGGAACCCCATGCCATAATAAGTTACATTTTTAAATAAATACATGCCATCTCAGACTGTTATTTTTTGCCTCCAACGCCTATACAATAATCTTGGAATTTCATCACTCTCCACACTATCAGGATTTAAACCCAATAGTAATGCCATCTCTTCTCTAATACGTCCACGCTCATGTTCAGTGGTCGAAGAACCCATCCGGTTGAGCAGATTATGGAGATGCGGATAGTGCTTGGCTAGACAATATACATGCCATAAATGATGACTGGTGTCTGTCCGATCAAATGGCTTCTGATATACCGTTCCATCTGCCATTTGGTTGATTTCTGCAGCCACCTCCTGGACTGGCCGGTTCTCTATCACCATCGCTTCAAGCCGTTTTGCAAGGTCCCCCAGAACATACGGTTTCTTCTCCCTAGTTTCCATACTGCAAGAGATGGGGTGCACTGCATATGTGTGCGTGTTCGCTGCAGTTTTAATCGGCGAGTCATCGATGATGAGGATTTCACTTGACCTAGCAGTCCGGTTCATCACTACAGCCTCTGCCTTGACGAAGATGGGCTTGCTACCCCTCACATGGACCATAGTCAAGCAATCCTCCTGCGTTAGGAGAAAGTCAAATGGTAATATTACTCGCGTCTGATCGTGCATCATCTGTAGCAACGTTAATGCATTGTGGCGCATCATGGATGTCCAAACTCCCAATTGCAAATTGAACCCGGCCCTCTGTTTTAAGTGTCGCATGGTCATTATTAGATCCCGCAGTTTCTCCCGTGTGATTAATGTGAATCTGTCTCTTTTGACCAACTTGCGACCGCAGGCTTTGGAGGGTGCAGTGACATTCGAGGACGAGCCACGCTCATGGGAGAAAAGGACACCGTTCAGATCAAAAACGATACAGTACTTTCGCCGTGACTCTGAAATGAAATGCGTCAGCATAAAAAATGGTACAAGTCAATTTTACCATCTACAATATTAGCGAATGGTGCTCCCGATGGTCGTTCAGAGGGTTTTGGTCGAGGAAACGTGAAGGGCGGAAATACTCTCCTCTGCAATGTGGGGTCAATCGCATCCGATGGCGTGTGGGCACATGCCATTTCAGCTGTAGACTCTGGTACAACTGGCTCAACAGTGGCATGGGGTGGTTCCGATGGCGTGTGATCACACGCCATTTCAGCTGGTGCCTCCGTTGGCAAAGTGGACATGACCGAACAGGCAGCAGGGGCGGTGTAGGGAGGTTCCAACGGCGCGTAGTCAGACGATTGGGCACACGTTGGAAATGAGGATACGACCGGCTCGGCGGCTGGGGCGGCCTCATGCGGGTCCAATGGCGCCTGGTCACCGTCAGTTGGATACGTGGACAAGATTGACTCAGTGGTATGGGCAGCATCAAGTGGAGCGTGGTCAGCTTGCTTGGCGTTGATATGGATAGTAGCCTCCACCAGCTCTAATGACTCTTGCAGGCAAGTAGAGTCCACTGGCGGATCCATATGCATGTCCAAATATCTCCCTTCGATTGAGATGGTATCCTCCCGTGCTACTAAAAACAAACTCATTAGCACATTGAATCGACTATACTGTATTTACCATCAACTGCTATTGAGGAACTAGGACCGATATCACTTGGGCGCACTGCTGATTCTGAAGGATTGGACATACGTTTCGACCCTTGCTTGGCACTATCCTTCCTCGACACTAAAGGCTAGAGTTTGTATCTTAATTCAACTGAATAATCTCTACTTACCATTTCTTCTGCGACCTACATGGACAATGTTAGAAATGGTAAAAGGTTAGGAATGGATGTACTATTATTTACCTGATGGTTTGTCTTGTATGACCTTCCTCCGCTGCTCTTTGGCCACCTTAGGCTGGCCATCATCATCATCATCGTCCTCGTCATTATTGTGATCGTCACCATTGTGAGGACCATCCAAGTCCTCTTCGTCCTCCTCTTCTTCGTCCTCCTCTTCTTCGTCCTCCTCTTCGTCCTTCTGCTCTTCCTGCTCATTATCTTTCTCTGGCTCCTCATCCCCCTCTTGCATTTCTTCCATAGGCTGCTCAGGCTGGATTGCTTGTTTTTCCAGGACCATCTTGGAAAAATCATCTGGCCGAGTCTCCATCTCAAAATACAAGACATCCATAGCCTGTTTTAGTGCGTGACCTAGGACCGTATCCTCACTCGACTGTCTTAACATGGTTTCTGCACGTTCTTGCACCCTTCGAAGACGACGAGATGAGAAAAACGTGGCCCTGACTTGAAAAGCATCCCTCATCCATTGTACCTCTCCATTGAGATTGGGGAAGGGGAGTCCGCCATAGGAATCTGAGTCAGAAGGTGGTGACTGGCTCCTTTCACTCAGCCCTTGATCTGCAATGAATGGCATGAGCACACACGCCATAACCGCGAGGCATTACCTATCATCTTTTCGTTGCCCTTCTTCCTTTTCGAATCAAACGCCTCTGATCCCGACGACTGTCCAACGTGCTTTCGCTTTTTATGACCACTGTCAGTTTGAGCTTGGCTGGTGCTTGCCTGTTTTGCCTTTGAAGAAGTGTCTCCTGCAAGGAATGGCATGAGACCACATGCCATTGCAAATATAATTTGTACCTCCTTTTTTCCTATTGCTTGTCTGTTTGTCCTTCTTCGACGCGCCACCAGTGCGCTTTTCAGTCCTCGTGTCTGAATATTCACAACGATCTATAATCAAAATGGCGTGAGGCCTCACGTGACCTTACCTTGTGCAGGTTGTGACCTCGGCCTAACATCAGTAGCTGTTAACGCCGTTTCAGCATCTGGGGGTGGCCACGCTCCTGCATACAGAGCTTGTGAGATAACATTTAAACTTAAAGTGCGTACTCACCAGGTTCGTAGAGAAGATACTGTTTTTCTTTGGCAACTGTAATTATATGCTCCATTGAAGTCACCTCTTCAATGGAGTTTGTCACCGCAACACACGGGACACCCTTGAGTAGTGCGGCTCGAAAGAATAGTCCGCCGCAGTTGTACTCGACAACGCATTTGCCCTTGGAGTCACCCGCTATTGCGTTGAAGACCCAGCTGAGCATTTCCCATGCTGCACCTGGAGCTTTCTTTGGATTCGAAAGCTCCATAGCCGTCTTCAGTTCCTCAGGCACGGGTAAATTGACCTCCCTCAGATCAATTCGATCGGCTTTGTTGAACGAAGCTGGGAAGTCACTCCAGTCCCACTCTGCTGCAGGACCAATAACAAGGGCGACTGTGAAGATGCGGACATTCGTCGGTATCTTCTTCTTAGCCATTATCCCATGGATCTCCCGCATCTCCTTGCCTTTCAACCGAGCCTTCACCTCGTTCAAGGCCTTCCAGAACTTGTGATAGGATTCGGAGTCGTAGATCATATAGTGGACTGAAGATTCCACCTCCGCAAGTCCCACCATTAAGTCAATGATGGAGCTGACTTCGTCTGCATGAGTGATCTCCTCGTTTGTGAAGTTCATCACACAAAAGATGTTCTTGACCTGCTCATCTCCGCGGGAAACGATGCTCCTCCACCTTTGATCCTCATCCGAATTCACGTATACCCGGTAAGGTTCTCGATAGGCCTCTGCTGCGGGGTCGAGCTGTTTCTGAAGCCGGCGGTCGACATCCCTCTTAATGAAATTTGGATACTGATCCAACTTCTCAGCTTTACTTTTCGTGGCATCCCGCAGCAGATCGATGAACTTGGGGGCCCCCTTCACGTACTCGTCGATGTCTTCATTTGACAAGTCCAGCTCTTCCATCATCTCTTGCGTGGTGTCGATGCTCACCCTCGCCACGGCCACTTGCTCGAAGATCCAATCCTTCAATAGCGCACGAGCTCTCAGAGTCGTGCACAAGTCCTCGTATGTCACAATATGGCCGGGAGTCATTTTGGTCTTGTTGAAGACTACCTCACCAAGTAGAAGAGCATTAGCCACTGTCAGAAGGTCGTCGTCGTCTAGAGACCGCGAGAAACGCAAGGCGTTGAGCTTCAAATCATTGGGCTTCCGGCCGTCCTCCACACCCATTGAGTTTAGCAACTCCCCGTCATGGTACCTCCTCAGCACATCTACCCATTTGTCAAAAACAACTTTTGTCGCGAGTAGAATGTTATGGATGCTGAGTGTGTCATTGACCCCCAGTGTTTTCGAGAGAAGACTCGAGAATTCCTGCAATGGAAATGGCGTGAGGCCACATGCTATGCCACATGCAACGAGGCTTACCTGCCAGGCGCTAGTTGCTAGTGCACGTCCTTGTCCTGGTTTTTGTGGCTTCTTTAGTTGAACCCAGAGCTTCCGTGTTCGTGCCAATGTCTCGTGCAGACCCGATTTGTAGCACGTTTCTTGCTTGACATTCTGCGCGTGGGAGATGTATATGATAGATCGGAGGGGCGAGTTGCCTTTTATCAGGCGGACAACTCTTGTCTTGAAGACTTTCTTCACCTCCTCGCCCACCATAATATCCACAACTATCTGTTGCATCACCAAGCTAGAATGCTGCCCGGAGACGGCATAGAACCGGATGTTCTGATCGTCCAACACCTTCCTATTGATCAAGTCTGGAAACCTCGTCTCGCCCTTCATTGTTCGGTAGTAGGGGATCACGTCTGCGATGTCGGGTGTTACTGGACTTGCCAGCATCTTCTGCTTCAGTTTCTCCACCCACTCATCAGATACTAGCCTGTGGTTGTATTTGCTTTGGATCTCGATACGGCTCACGTCGATTGTATATACTTTGTTGGAATAGTAACAAGTACTATTATCTGCGACGATTTTTGCTGCCTCTTCTTGCTCTTTCTGCTCTTTGCGGCTCTTCTTTTTGGTGGGTGTAGTGTTCGAACCCGAGGCAATGGCATCACCGAGTAGCTTCTTTTTTGGAGCAGCAGAGTCGGACGTCGGCTTGAGCTTGACCACCCTTTTCTGCTTCGGGGTAGTTTCCAGATCGACCCCCTTCCCCTTCGCTTCGCAAACTGGAGGCACTCTCAACGGCTCAATGTTGGAATATAGTTTTTGAACATCGCCGTAGGTGAGGTCCGTGGATTCCATGTGATCTTCATAGACCCGCAGCGTCTTTGAAATTGTGGGCCTCCTGGACAACCTCTCCCTAGCTCCCTCTAGGAATTCCTCATAGCCGCTGCCCCCCTCCGGGAAGCCGCTAGGATGTGCAAGGTGGATCTTGAAGGCGGACGCTGTCTCTACCACAAGTGCCAGTCCATATTCTTGCATGGAACTGCATGGAGTGTCTGTCACTTGGATGAGGATCCCCATGCATTCTTTTCTCCCACCATCTGTGTTGTACAGCATCAGATCCTCGCCTTCCATCCCGAAAGTCCAATTGGTGAGCTCCTCCCCCTTCTCTGCATCCACATTGACAGTGGCTGGAAGAAGAACGCAATTCCTTGCCTGTTCAAAAATGCACAACAATTAGAGCTGACAGATGAAAAGCTAGCAGCTGGAAATAACGTGAGGCCACACGCCATTCACCACTGCATCAGATGTCTTGAGGCTGCATCCTAAGATGGCGTGAGGCTACACGCCATCTGTAACCGGACTGCACTCGAGAGCCCAATCGGTGCATGCCAATGTTGCTACTGAATGGCATGTGGCCTCATGCCATTTTCTACTTGGTCTAAAAGACTTACCATTTGAAGCCGAATGGAGGCCGTGACAATCGAGGCCGGACTCGCTGGCGAATGTGCACTGTGTGTGCAGCGGATCGTAGCAGCAAGGCTACTCTGCCACTTACAGTTGGAGAGTGGTGCTGAAATCTCCCGGGACGCCAAGTGGGCTGCGTGTGGGTGGTGGAGTGGGCGGCGGAGTTGGCGGCGAAGTTACAAACTGGGTGTGTCTTGAAGTGGACGCCGATGCACACGAGCGCGATGCGAGCGCGAGTGTGATGCAAGCGCGAGTGGACGCCGATGCACACGAGAAACCTGTAGAGAAGTGAGCGTGATCGCGAGTGGGAGCGCGATGCGAGCGGGAGCGCGAGTGTGATGCGAGCGCGAGCGCGAGTGTGCGAGCGCGAGTACAAAGCAAAATGCAAAACCTAACCTCACACGCGCGAAATGTCACAACGGTTGGTAATCCCGCCACGTCATCATTCCTCGGACTTGGGCGCCACCATTAATTTCTGGATTGCCGCGCGCATGCAAGCACGCAAAATCCAAAAGAAATCCGCAACGTCATCATTCCTCGGACTGCATGCACGCGAAATCCAAAAGAAAGATCATGATTGGGATATCATTTAATACCCTCGCTATATTTATACCATGCATGATTGGATATTCCAAAGCATCTTGTATTTCCAAAAATGGCAGATGTTCAGCTAAATAAAGAAATTCTATCTGTTTCTATTTTTCTCTCAAATCAATATTATAGCGTGTGGGCTCATGCAATTTTGAACCAAAGAAACCCAAAAAACGTTGGACCCAAAATATTTTGAAAAAACCCAAAAAACCCTAAATATTTTAAACCCAAAAATCTAGGCGTCCTGTGGCGTTATTCCTTGAATGGTGTGTGGGCACATGCCATTTTCAGGGCCAAATGCTGAATGGAGAAAAATTCCCTTTCAGTGCAAATGCTGCAAGAGGCAGATGCCGAGCACAAAGGACTGTAACTACCTCATATGACACAAATAAACTTTTCTCTATTTGGCAAAGATAAACTTTATAGCGTGTGGGCTCATGCAATTTTGAACCCAAAAAATGCACCAAAAAATTCTTGGCGTCATCTGGCATTATCTCTTGAATGGCGTGGGGCCGCATGCCATTTTCAGGGGCACATAGGAGTATATTCCTAGGATATTCTGACACGCGCGAGATTTTTTTGAGTTTTCTGGAGATCCAACCGTTAGATCGCAACTAGATTTTACAGAATGGTATACAATGTCTTTCTTGATGACCCTGCAAAGAAGCATCTCAATCGGACACCACATGAGACCACACGAGCCTTACAATGTTTCAGGGGCATTTGCCATAGATCCGACCGTTATTTTGCTCCAAGATTTCACAGTTTGGTGTGCATTGACCTTTCCATCGAAACTGCAAAGGGACATCACAATCAGATGCGGGATCACAAGAAACTAACTTCACTAACTCTGGTTTCACCAAGATCTACGTAAGGAGTTATGAAATGAAAGGACCCTCTCTATTGAAATGTGTTTATGGTCCTAGGGGCATTGTGACATATCAAAGGATTTTGCATCAAGTTCTGTATTTGCATGTTTATC
>NW_003314326.1:30672-31496 GCF_000143415.4 Selaginella moellendorffii | reverse complement strand
GAAGCTACTCAGTTTGAAATTTGTCAGAGGAATCATAAGATCTAGTTTGTCAGAGGATTTGATGTGACGTTCAAGCGTGTGTTATTTTTGAATTCTCGAACTCATTCCTAGGTCTATCATTTTTGTGCGCCGTGTTCTTGGTTCCGCTGAGCGCAGTGAGCGCTGCTTGTGTAAGCGGCGTTGTGAGCTGTGGTTTATGCGTCTACAAGCGGTTGCGGCATTGCGAGGGCCATTGCGAGCGGCAGTTTATGCGAGTGGCAGTTTGTGCGAGCGGCGCTACGAACAGTTGCGGTGTTGCGAGCGGCGCTACGAGTAGTTGCGGTGTTGCGAGCGGCACTGTCTTTGGTGTGGCTACCGCTTCCTCTTGATATTCGGCACTTGTGCTTCGTGGTATGTTCACCATGGAATGGTTTAGGACCACATTTAGAAATGGCATGAGGCCACATGCCATCTTGGGCCCTTGCAATTTCATGGCTAGCGTATTGTCATGTATGTTTTTACTTGCCTGCAGCTGTGTGTATATCAAGATGGCATGAGGCCTCATGCCATCTTTGGCCCCTACTAGCCTATTGCCATATTCCTTTTGCCTTGCTGCAACTATATATATTTTTGTATGGGTGACTAGTCACGCACACAAAAATATATACAGTTGTAACAAGGCAAAAGGAATATAGCAACAGGCTAGCAGGGGCCAAAGATAGCGTGAGGCCTCATGCCATTAGTGGTACCACTAATGGCATGAGGGCTCATGCCAATTTTGTGAATGCGAAATTTCACGTGGGTGTCAATAGCATATTTGAATAATGGCATGTGGCCTCATGCTA
>NW_003314326.1:0-30493 GCF_000143415.4 Selaginella moellendorffii | reverse complement strand
AGGCTTGGGGAAGGCAATGCTGCTGTATCAGTAGAGATTGTCTTCGATGGGAATGTGGTCGCTATTGAACGAGGAGAGATGGTCGTCGGGGTAAATGTTGTTGTTGCCTTGAAAAATCTTCAGAAGAAAGCAGATGTTGGGGACAGCGCAAGTGCGACGCATGTTCCCTCCGTGGATCTTAAGAACCGTGCTACATGGATTCAGGCAAAAGTGTTTCTAAACAACCCCGAGGGGGAGGTGGTAGCTGAGGGCTTAGCCACAGTTGTCGATCCAAGAGATGCGGTTGCTAATCAAGAATTGGGCTGGGATGATATTGGAGTTGCGATTTTAGAGGTTGTTGACACAGAAGAAAACAGTCTGACTATTGGAAGCATTGTGCGGTGGAAATTGAGGCACTTAGTGTTTGAGAATGTGAAGGATTCACAATCAAACACCACTACAACTGATGACAGAACATCTCTTCATGGGAAAAGAAAGTACACCTTCCTAAAGCGCAGCCAAAGGGATCTGAGCAACGAACCGAAAAGGCAGAAAATGGCGATGGAGGTTCGAATGGTCTCGACAGTTGCTTGTTGCAAGAGGAGGTGCTGTCAACATGCTGATTGGGATGCTATTGAAGAGGAGAGAGCAAGATACAAGACATTGTCCTGGAAGGCAGCTCGCAATTTTGTGTATGAGGCATTACGGTCATCTGTTGATGCTTCAGAACATCAGGTGGGGGGCATGGTCTTCCAGAGGGGTTTGGTCTGCATGAAGGCATGGAGAATCATTTATGGAGTCCCTCGAAGCACATTCTACAGAATCAAAACTGAGTTCGAGGAACAAAGGGTTCAACAGGTAGTCCATGGGAACGACGGTACGCACAAAACCAGGGGTCATGTTGTATATGGAGAGGCAATCTTCAAGAGGTTTGTCGAGACATGTAGCGAGCAGCAACCACATAAAACCCGCCTCTTGGAAGATGGAACACGAGACACCCAACGAGTTCTCCCTTCCATGTATACCAAGGGGGCCATATTGGAAGATGTGAATCGGGAACTCCAGAGTAATGGCTACAGGAAGCTGAGCCAATCTAGATTTAGTAGATTGTGGAGCAACAGGTTCAGGGATGTGAGTATAGGAAAGTACTCCAGCTTTTCAAAGTGTGACGAGTGCACTGCTATCAAAATGGCTTTGTCGAAGAATTCTTGCAGCGCTCAAGAGCGAGAGACGTTGGTTAGAAGGCGGCTCGACCACAACATCGAGCAGAGAAGCTGCAGGACTGCATATTATCATAACAGGATTCTCTCCATGGAGAGACCTGACTCTTACCTCTGCATCATCCATGACAAAATGGACCAGAAAAAGACGTGCTTACCTCGACTCAATCCTGCCCCCAAGGCAATCTCTTCATCCATGCAGCTGCCTGTGTCTCTGTTTGGCATAATCGCTCATGGGCATGGTGCCCAGAACTATGGGAACTTCTTTGTACCTCTATGGGGTGGCGGGGGTGCAAACATGATGATTGCGTCCCTAGCAAAACACTTAAGGTCTCTGCAAAGTGCGCAGACTGAGCTGAACGGCCAACCCTTGCATAAGGCCCTTGTCGATCGAACCCCATACAGGGTTCAGCTGGAGGAGGAGCAAAGGCTTGCAGTATCGCGTGGGGCCCCATGCCATCCCAGTGAATATGTTGGCCGTCAGATTGTAGGGTTATCACGTGAGGCCTCATGCCATTCCGACGAGGCTGGTCGCCCGGTGAATGCACAGCCTCATCCAAACGAAGCAGAATCTCAAGGAAGTTCTTGCGGCCGATGTGGCCTTCCACCCCATCTTCTGCTCCAAACAGACAATGCTGGCAGTGAGAACAAAAACATGTACGTCTTCGCGTACTTGGCGATGCTTGTTGCCAAAGGCATATTTGAAACGGTTACACTTGGCTTTCTCATGGTTGGGCACACTCATGAAGACGTCGATGCCATGTTCAGTCACCTCGCAGAGTCCCTCCGGCGATCCAATGTCCTCACCCTCCCACAACTCTACGATGAATTCCAAAATTGCATCAAAGGCACTGTTGAAGCTGCACTTGTGACAGAGGTTCCAGACTTTAAGGGGTTTGTAAGAGGCTACATCAGGGATGGATCCGAAACGCTGATTGGCCACTCCAAGCCTCTTCAGTTTCATTTCAGCATGTGTGACGGTGCTCCAGTGATGAGGTACAAGATGAGAGAATGGGACACAGTGTGGCTGCCAGTGGACGGCATTGAACTCTTCAAGAGAGATCCCATAACTGGGGAACCTATGATTCCTCAGGGTTCCCCACGGCCGATGCACCCGGATGGACTCAAAGACCAGGAAAGTATAGTGGCCGGGATTAGACAGCATATTGCCTTCTGGAAGAGGGGGTTGGTGTTTGGTGGAGAATCCTATTTTCAGAGGTGCAAGCCTTTGCTCGAATACTAGGAGAAGATTATATCTGCTATCCAAAATGGGCCGGTTGTATATGAAGAATTGGAAGAGTCCTTTTGGCCAGAAACCAGAGCACCAGATAGTAGCGGAACAATGTCCTCTGGAAATGCAGTGACAGATAACGATGTTGAGGATCACTATTGTGGGCCGAGGAACAAGAAGCCGGATTCAGCATTCAATCCAGTACAAGTCTGCAAAGGAATGGTCGTGCTTGTCAGACCCAGTAATAAAAAACAAATGATATGGGTGGGGCGCTGCATCACTGATGCAGAGGAGGACGCGGAAACTAACTCCTTCAATGTAACTGTGGAGTGGTTCAAGCCAAGTTCCGGATATACGAAGGATTGCTTAGAAAAGAGATGGGTGCTGAATCCAAGGGATCCCAGCATGAGCATATCGGTGGATAATGTTGTGCATGGTTGGATGCGGAAGCAGAGTGCCACCATCACCTTGCCAGACCATGCAAGAGATGCAGCAAGAGCATTCATAACTCGGGTTCAAGGTGAGATTCATTAATATTCCTTTACAAAGTTTCTAATGTATTTTATTTCAAGGTGAACAATCCGAATCTGAATCAGAGGAGGCTTGATATAGTGTGTGAGGTAAAACAAAGATGATGTGACATATGCATTTACCAATCACACGTGCATAAATCTAATAATATGGCGTGTGGCCCATATTAATGGCACATAAACCCATATTGTGGGCTTACGTGCTTTATGTACCATCATTCCCTTGCAGCGTGTGTGTTGGTTTCCTTTTATAACACAACGAACTCCATATTTTAGGGTGAAGAGCGTTCTCATGGCAAGCACAAAATCTGTAAGTGAGGCAGAAAAGGAGACGGAGAAGGAGATAGGTGAAGATGTAGAATATATAAGTCTTCCAAACTCCCCGTACTATACTCCAGGTGATCATTTTTCTGAACAAACGGCAACATTAACAACTATCGAGAACGCCCCAGTAACGTCAGAGACAACAATCCAAAGCAAAACAACTGACCCGGAGAAGGATGATAGTACCGCTGAGAGTACCAAAAAGGAGGTGTCCACTAGCGCTTAGGCTTATAATGGCGTGTGCCCTCATGCCATTTACTTGATCACCAAATACCTTTCTCCCTTTGCACTAGTATATCTTAATACCGGTTTGAGAAATAGAATGGCATGTGCCCTCAGGCCTTTTACTAAATCACCTTTGAAAGAAATGCAAGCCTCTATGTCGTAAAAAAAAGGTACTAGAGAAATTCCTTAATAATATGAATGTTATTTAGTTTCATGAAAATACACTAAAGGTCAAATGAGTTAAATGACTTCTCCAGACTAGCAATGCCTCTTGCTACACCTTCACAATTAGATTCGTTAGAAAAAGATAACATTGAATAATATCTAAATGTTCTCACCATTAAGTTATATGTCTGGCTAATAGGAATGATGTTCATCTTGGAAAGCTCACCACACGCTCAATGAACAAACAAATAGTGTGTGCGCGCATGCCATCGCTCTTCTTTAGCTTCAGATTCGGCTTGTTCACCTTGACAATGAGATTTATTATACAACTAGATGGACTCAGTCTGGACATAAGGTCACCGCGCTAGTCACCATGCCCCAGATATGTCTAGCCCCTGGACAAAAAACATATAATTTCACGTCATTTTCAAATACTTGAAAATTTGTACCTAGTCCCATTTTACTGAATAAATCCCACTTTAACGAAATAGAGCTTTTAGTTTCTCAAACACCTTCGCCAAGTGTTCGGCATGCTCCTCTAGCGTCTCGCTATAGATCAGGATGTCGTCAATATAGACGACCACGAAGCGATCCAGATAGGGTACAAAGATGTGGTTCATCAACGCCGAAAACGTTGCCGGCGCATTGCACAGCCCAAAGGGCATCACCAAAAACTCAAAGCTCCCATACCTCGTTCGACAGGTTGTCTTCTCGACATCTTCCTCAGCTACCCTGATCTGGTAGTATCCTGACCTTAGGTCAATCCTCGAGAAGTATTTTGCCTTTCCCAACCTATCGAACAGGTCCTCGATCCTTGGCAAAGGGTACTTGTTCTTCTTGGTATACTTGTTGAGCAACCGGTAGTCTATGCACATGCGCATAGATCCATCGTTCTTTTTCACAAATAGCACCGGCGCCCCATACGGCGACTTGCTCAACCTAACATACCCTTTGTCCACCAACTCCTCTAGTTGGCTCTTGAGCTCCTTGAGTTCTTTTTCGTTCAATCGATAGGGTGGACGAACCACCGCCTCAGCACCCTCGACCAGCTCAATCTTATGTTCTATCGGTCGTGCGGGGGGCAACCCCGCCGGTAGCTCCTCCGGCATCGTATCCTGGAATTGGTCTAGCACCTGCTGGATCACTAAAGGTACTTCTTCCGTTCTTGTCTTTTTGTCACTCTTCACCGAGAGTAAGCACAAAAAGGCTGCCTTAGTTCCTTTAGTGAGTTGTCCTCTCGTGGACACCAGGTTTAAGCATGACTCTTTGGCCTTGCTTTGCCCTACCTTTAGATCCTGGGCCTCCACCCCAGATCTTCTTCCTTGGGCATTCGCCAATACCACAAGGTTCCTACCTTGTCCATGCAGGGTTACCACGAACCGATTAAACCAATCCATTCCGAAGATCACGTCAAATCCCGCCATGTCCAAGACGGTGAAATCCATGTCCACTTTCCATGTCCCCACTTCGACTCTCGCTTGTCGAAGTATCTCATCGGTGCTTTGGCTACCTTGAACAAACTCTATAGTCCTTGGTTCGCCTAGCCGCTGCACCGTTAGTCCGGCTTGCCGGACTATGTCTGCAGCCACAAAATTATCCGAAGCACCCGTGTCAATAAGGATCTTAACAAAGCTACCTCCGAGCTTCCCTCGGAGGGCTAGTAGATGTCGCGAACGACTCTCTACCAAAGTTGCTCGTGTAATGAGTAAGTTTGAGTTAGGGACTGGATCACATACCTTAGTTTGGACTTCACCCGACTTGATGGCCATATTGGCTCTGGCCTTCTTCGGGTAGGGACATTCCCTTGAGAAGTGTCCCGCTTCGCCGCAGTTGTAGCATACGTTGTTGCCCACGCTGCTATACGACTTGACCTTCTTATCCGTGGGTTTGTCTCTTTTCGCTTGACTTCCCCACGTACTCGCTCGCTGGCCACCGGATTTGCCTTTCCGGAACCCCGAGGACTCATTCTTAGAGAAACTCTTCTTGAATTTCCCCTTGCTATATGTTCCCCTCGGTTTGGCCCCTTTGTGAAACGTGGATCCCGACCCCGTCGTGTTCCCCTTTCGCAGGTTATCGTTGAAATGCACCTTGATGGCCGCATCCAACGCTTCCTTGTAGTTGGTCGGGTTCCAGCGCATCACCTCACCGCGAGCCCAGGTTTGCAAACCTGATATAAAGGCATGGAACGCATCCATATCCCCCATGTCCGTGACAAGTATCCTCTTTGCCATGAACCCATTTACATATTCCTGGATGGTTCCAGTTTGCTTCAGCCTACTCAACTCATCTCTCAGATGCAGAGTGGCATTTGGAGGAACGTATGTCGCGCGGATCCTCGCCTTCATCATGTCCCAGGTGGCCACCGGTCCTTCGTTGGCCTCCGTTGTTCTCCACCAAGACTTGGCATTATCTGCCAAGTATGGTTTTGCACATGGGACCTTCTCCGAGCTCGGTAACCGCAACGCTCGGAAGTAGTCCTCCATATCGTAAAACCAATCCTCCACAACCTTATAGTCGTTCACTCCCTTGAACACCGGTGGGGGCTTTGGTTTGTACTTGGGAACTGCCTGAGGGACTGATTCCACTTCGGTCTGTTCGACCTTGTCTGGTTTTGCCTCAGTCCCTGCCGAAGGGTCCGCACCTTCTGCGCTGCCAGCATCCGCAGTCTTTCGCTTTTTCTTCCGCTTCTCGTCACGCTTTAACTTGCGTACGAGAGTCTCCAGCAGGGCATTGGTCTGTGCCAACTGTCCTTCTAGCACGTCCAATCGAGCCTTGGACGACCGAACCTCGCCACCGGACTCCTGTTTGGAAGTTTCCTCACTGGAGTCCTCCTCATGCAAGGATTCCTCATCCATAGCCTCTTGTTCAACCGGAGGCTCCAGCTCCGGCGGAGGTTCCGTCTCCGCCTGGGTTCGCTTACGCCCTGCCCTTGCCATCTCCCAGCAATCCGCCTCTATCCTTCGCTAGAACTGAGATAAAGGCTCCGATACCAAATTGTAAGCCACAAATTTTTCCTTTCCAATTTGCCAGCTTACCTCGTCTATTCGTCCAACACTGCCTTGGCTCTTGCTAAGTTCCCTTGCCAAGGTTATCGCCTATGGTACCAGCTCCTACTTGGTTTCAACTACTCACTGCACGAGCAATGGAGCGTTAGCCATCCTTCCACGGATTCCCAAATCACTCCCAATCCCCCTCCCCGGGTTAGACTGGACTTAAGGTTCGGCTACACTCCCCGCAAGCACAAGCAGCCAAGCACACCAAGCTTCCAGGTTCCTAACATCCCTTGGTACCACAAGACTTGATCATGGGACCCTCTAAATCCCAAGTCTTGAGTGCAACACTTGCTTCGGGACGCCGGGGCGAAACACCGTGGCCTAACGGCCCGGCATGGGTACCTCTCGCCCCCCACTTCCATCCCGAAGGAAGGCCCAAGCCCCTAGGAAGGGCGAGGACCAATGAGCCGCATGGTACTCAAGTGGGGCACCACTCCACATGAGCCGGGAGCACCGCAATCGGTTTCCCTTTCGGGAGTGAGAGCTGCTCTTGAGCACTTCCTTGGATGGCCCCTCCGGCACCAACCAAGTCCATGCTCACTCCCACCCAAGGCCCCTCAGTCCCAGTCCCAACCTCAAGTCAGTTTGGGAGCCCCACTGGAGAGTCCCTTCTAAACTGGTTCCTGGACCTCACTATCCCTACTATACTTTTGGAACCCCCTGCAGCCCCCCCCCCCTGGGGGACGCACGCTTTGGGCTTTCACCCCTTGACCCGTATTAGTATTTGGACTTAGTCTCTGGCTCGATCTCGGATCCGATTTTGGATCCGACTTCGGATTCGGTCTCGGACTCGATCGCGGACTCGATCTCGGACCCGATCTCGGGCCCGACCTCGGACTCGACTTCGGACTCGGTCTCGGACCCGATTTCGGATCTCGGACTCCGTCTCGAACTCGGTCTCGAACTCGGACTCGAACTCGGTCCCCGAGTCGGTCTTGGACTCGATTCCGGACTCTATCTTGAACTCGGTCCTAGAGTCGGTCTTGGACTCGATCTTTGACTTGGTCCCATCCGATGAACTCTTTGTCATTTTGGTCATGCTTTCGGGGTTCCCTTAGCCTACGACACCTCGGCGAGTTGGTTCCTTACACTACCCCGCTTGTTGGTCCATGTTCAGTCTAGTCTTGGACTTCCCAGTGGGCAGCTCATCACTATAAGCGACTAATTTTTCCATTTTACTTTAGTCACTTAACTGCACCTCCGACCACTTGGAGGAGTCTCATTCACAACCTAACCTCTATTTCATTAAAGCGGGAATTGTCATTATCCCACTTGTAAAATAAGATTTCCAAACCTTTATATAGTATATAAATATAACAAAATTCAACTGCATTGAGGCACATGCCATTTTATTTTAAACAAGGAAATGTTTACTCAATCACTTCTCCTCCCCCTGCCACTGCTTCACCTCTCTCTTCTCCTTGTCATCGTCGTCCAATTTCTTTCCATCCTTTTAATATTGGCTCAATTGCTCCGAGTCTAGGTGGAGCCCAAGTCCCCATTCAATCTTTACTTTCCCCTTATTAATAAAACAACTTCGTAGACTTCCAATAACATGCTGTAACACTTCTAGTATAATGCAAATCCTCTCAAAGAATTGTCTTTTAATATTAATACAATGGCATGGAACCCCATGCCATAATAAGTTACATTTTTAAATAAATACATGCCATCTCAGACTGTTATTTTTTGCCTCCAACGCCTATACAATAATCTTGGAATTTCATCACTCTCCACACTATCAGGATTTAAACCCAATAGTAATGCCATCTCTTCTCTAATACGTCCACGCTCATGTTCAGTGGTCGAAGAACCCATCCGGTTGAGCAGATTATGGAGATGCGGATAGTGCTTGGCTAGACAATATACATGCCATAAATGATGACTGGTGTCTGTCCGATCAAATGGCTTCTGATATACCGTTCCATCTGCCATTTGGTTGATTTCTGCAGCCACCTCCTGGACTGGCCGGTTCTCTAGCACCATCGCTCCAAGCCATTTTGCAAGGTCCCCCAGAACATACGGTTTCTTCTCCCTAGTTTCCATACTGCAAGAGATGGGGTGCACTGCATATGTGTGCGTGTTCGCTGCAGTTTTAATCGGCGAGTCATCGATGATGAGGATTTCACTTGACATAGCAGTCCGGTTCATCACTACAGCCTCTGGCTTGACGAAGATGGGCTTGCTACCCCTCACATGGACCATAGTCAAGCAATCCTCCTGCATTAGGAGAAAGTCAAATGGTAATATTACTCGTGTCTGATCGTGCATCATCTGTAGCAACGTTAATGCATTGTGGCGCATCATGGATGTCCAAACTCCCAATTGCAAATTGAACCCGGCCCTCTGTTTTAAGTGTCACATGGTCATTATTAGATCCCGCAGTTTCTCCTGTGTAATTAATGTGAATCTGTCTCTTTTGACCAACTTGCGACCGCAGGCTTTGGAGGGTGCAGTGACATTCAAGGACGAGCCACGCTCATGGGAGAAAAGGACACCGTTCAGATCAAAAACGATACAGTACCTTCGCCGTGACTCTGAAATGAAATGCGTCAGCATAAAAAATGGTACAAGTCAATTTTACCATCTACAATATTAGCGAATGGTGCTCCCGATGGTCGCTGAGAGGGTTTTGGTCGAGGAAACGTGAAGGGCGGAAATATTATCCTCTGCAATGTGGGGTCAATCGCATCCGATGGCGTGTGGGCACATGCCATTTCAGCTGTAGACTCTGGTACAACTGGCTCAACAGTGGCATGGGGTGGTTCCGATGGCGTGTGATCACACGCCATTTCAGCTGGTGCCTCTGTTGGCAAAGTGGACATGACCGAACAGGCAGTAGGGGTGGTGTAGAGAGGTTCCAACGGCGCGTAGTCAGACGATTGGGCACACGTTGAGTCTGTTGGAAATGAGGATACGACCGGCTCGGCGGCTGGGGCGGCCTCATGCGGGTCCAATGGCGCCTGGTCACCGTCAGTTGGATATGTGGACAAGATTGACTCAGTGGTATGGGCAGCATCAAGTGGAGTGTGGTCAGCTTGCTTGGCATTGATATGGATAGTAGCCTCCACCAGCTTTGATGACTCTTGCAGGCAAGTAGAGTCCACTGGCGGATCCATATGCATGTCCAAATATCTCCCTTCGATTGAGATGGTATCCTCCCTACTGGCTACTAAAAACAAACTCATTAGCACATTGAATCGACTATACTGTATTTACCATCAACTGCTATTGAGGAACTAGGACCGATATCACTTGGGCGCACTGCTGATTCTGAAGGATTGGACATACGTTTCGACCCTTGTTTGGCACTATCCTTCCTCGACACTAAAGGCTAGAGTTTGTATCTTAATTCAACTGAATAATCTCTACTTACCATTTGCTTTGCAACCTACATGGACAATGTTAGAAATGGTAAAAGGTTAGGAATGGATGTACTATTATTTACCTGATGGTTTGTCTTGTATGACCTTCCTCCACTGCTCTTTGGCCACCTCAGGCTGGCCATCGTCGTCATCATCGTCGTTGTCGTTATTGTGATCGTCACCATTGTGAGGACCATCCAAGTCCTCTTCGTCCTCCTCTTCTTCGTCCTCCTCTTCTTTGTCCTCCTCTTCGTCCTTCTGCTCTTCCTGCTCATTATCTTTCTCTGGCTCCTCATCCCCCTCTTGCATTTCTTCCATAGGCTTGAAAAGCATCCCTCATCCATTGTACCTCTCCATTGAGATTGGGGAAGGGGAGTCCACCATAGGAATCTGAGTCAGGAGGTGGTGACTGGCTGCTTTCACTCAGCCCTTGATCTGCAATGAATGGCATGAGCACACACGCCATAACCACGAATTACCTATCATCTTTTCGTTGCCCTTCTTCCTTTTCGAATCAAACGCCTCTGATCCTGACGACTGTCCAACGTGCTTTCGCTTTTTATGACCACTGTCAGTTTGAGCTTGGCTGGTGCTTGCCTATTTTGCCTTTGAAGAAGTGTCTCCTGCAAGGAATGGCATGAGACCACACGCCATTGCAAATATAATTTGTACCTCCTTTTTTCCTATTGCTTGTCTGTTTGTCTTTCTTCGACGCGCCACCAGTGCGCTTTTCAGTCCTCGTGTCTGAATATTCACAACGATCTATAATCAAAATGACATGAGGCCTCACGTGACCTTACCTTGTGCAGGTTGTGAGCTCAGCCCAACATGGGTATCTTCAACAGTAGCTGTTAACGACGTTTCAGCATCTGGGGGTGGCCACGCTTCTGCATACAGAGCTTGTGAGATAACATTTAAACTTAAAGTGCGTACTCACCAAGTTCACAGAAAAGATACTGTTTTTCTTTGGCAACTGTAATTATATGCTCTATTGAAGTCACCTCTTCAATGGAGTTTGTCACCGCAACACACGGGACACCCTTGAGTAGTGCGGCTTGAAAGAATAGTCCGCCGCAGTTGTACTCGACAACGCATTTGCCCTTGGAGTCGGAAGCAGGTGACCCACCCGCTATTGCGTTGAAGACCCAGCTGAGCATTTCCCATGCTACACCTGGAGCTTTCTCTGGATTCGAAAGCTCCATAGCCGTCTTCAGTTCCTCAGGCACGGGTAAATTGACCTCCCTCAGATCAATTCGATCGGCCTTGTCGAACGAAGCTGGGAAGTCACTCCAGTCACACTCTACTGCAGGACCAATAACAAGGGCGAGTGTGAAGATGCGGACATTCGTCGGTATCTTCTTCTTAGCCATTATCCCATGGATCTCCTGCATCTCCTTGCCTTTCAACCGAGCCTTCACCTCGTTCAAGGCCTTCTAGAACTTGTGATAGGATTCGGAGTCGTAGATCATATAGTGGACTAAAGATTCCACCTCCGCAAATCCCACCATTAAGTCAATGATGGAGCTAACTTCGTTTGCATGAGTGATCTCGTTTGTGAAGTCCATCACACAAAAGATGTTCTTGACCTGCTCATCTCCGCGGGAAACGATGCTCCTCCACCTTTGATCCTCATCCGAATTCACGTATACCCGGTAAGGTTCTCGATAGGCCTCTGCTGCGGGGTCGAGCTGTTTCTAAAGCCGGCAGTCGACATCCCTCTTAATGAAATTTGGATACTGATCCAACTTCTCAGCTTTACTTTTTGTGGCATCCCGCAGCAGATCGATGAACTTGGGGGCCCCCTTCACGTACTCGTCGATGTCTTCATTTGACAACTCCAGCTCTTCCATCATCTCTTGCGTGGTGTCGATGCTCACCCTCTCCACGGCCACTTGCTTGAAGATCCAATCCTTCAATAGCGCACGAGCTCTCAGAGTCGTGCACAAGTCCTCGTATGTCACAATATGGCCGGGAGTCATTTTGGTCTTGTTGAAGACTACCTCACCACGTAGAAGAGCATTAGCCACTGTCAGAAGGTCGTCGTCGTCTAGAGACCGTGAGAAACACAAGGCGTTGAGCTTCAAATCATTGGGCTTCCGGCCGTCCTCCACACCCATTAAGTTTAGCAACTCCCCGTTATGGTACCTCCTCAGCACATCTACCCATTTGTCAAAAACAACTTTTGTCGCGAGTAGAATGTTATGGATGCTGAGTGTGTCATTGACCCCCAGTGTTTTCGAGAGAAGACTCGAGAATTCCTGCAATGGAAATGGTGTGAGGCCACATGTTATGCCACATGCAACGAGGCTTACCTGCCATACGCTAGTTGCTAGTGCACGTCCTTGTCCTGGTTTTTATGGCTTCTTTAGTTGAACCCAGAGCTTCCGTGTTCGTGCCAATGTCTCATGCAGACCCGATTTGTAACACGTTTCTTGCTTGACATTCTGCGTGTGGGAGATGTATATGATAGATCGGAGGGGCGAGTTGCCTTTTATCAGGCTGACAACTCTTGTCTTGAAGACTTTCTTCACCTCCTCGCCCACCATAATATCCAGAACTATCTCTTTCATCGCCAAGCTAGAATGCTGCCCGGAGACGGCATAGAACCGGATGTTCTGATCGTCCAACACCTTCCTATTGATCAAGTCTGGAAACCTCATCTCGCCCTTCATTGTTCGGTAGTAGGGGATCACGTCTGCGATGTCGGGTGTTACTGGACTTGCCAGCATCTTCTGCTTCAGTTTCTCCACCCACTCATCAGATACTAGCCTGTGGTTGTATTTGCTTTGGATGTCAATACGGCTCACGTCGATTGTATATACTTTGTTGGAATAGTAACAAGTACTATTATCTGCGACGATTTTTGCTGCCTCTTCTTGCTCTTTCTGCTCTTTGCGGCTCTTTTTTTTGGTGGGTGTAGTGTTCAAACCCGAGGCAATGTCTTTGAAATTGTGGGCCTCCTGGACAACCTCTCCCTAGCTCCCTCTAGGAATTCCTCATAGCCGCTGCCCCTCTCCGGGAAGCCGCTGGGATGTGCAAGGTGGATCTTGAAGGCGGACGCTGTCTCTACCACAAGTGCCAGTCCATATTCTTGCATGGAACTGCATGGAGTGTCTGTCACTTGGGTGAGGATCCCCATGCATTCTTTTCTCCCACCATCTGTGTTGTACAGCCTCAGATCCTCGCCTTCCATCCCGAAAGTCCAACTGGTGAGCTCCTCCCCCTTCTCTGCATCCACATTGACAGTGGCTGGAAGAAGAACGCAATTCCTCGCCTGTTCAGAAATGCACAACAATTAGAGCTGACAGATGAAAAGCTAGCAGCTGGAAATAATGTGAGGCCACACGCCATTCACCACTGCATCAGATGTCTTGAGGCTGCATCCTAAGATGGCGTGAGGCTACACGCCATCTGTAACCAGACTGTACTCGAGAGCCCAATCGGTGCATGCCAATGTTGCTACTGAATGGCATGTGGCCTCATACCATTTTCTACTTGGCCTAAAAGACTTACCATTTAAAGCCGAATGGAGGCGTGACAATCGAGGCCAAACTCGCTGGCAAATATGCACTGTGTGTGCAGCGGATCGTAGCAGCAAGGCTACTCTGCCACTTACAGTTGGAGAGTGGCGCTGAAATCTCCCGGGACGCCAAGTGGGCTGCGTGTGGGTGGCGGAGTGGGCGGCGGAGTTGGCGGCGAAGTTACAAACTGGGTGTGTCTTGAAGTGGACGCCGATGCACACGAGCGCGATGCGAGCGCGAGTGTGATGCAAGCGCGAGTGGACGCCGATGCACACGAGAAACCTGTAGAGAAGTGAGCGTGATCGCGAGTGGGAGCGAGATGCGAGCGCGAGTGTGCGAGCGCGAGTACAATGCAAAACCTAACCTCACACGCGCGAAATGTCACGACGGTTGGTAATCCCGCCACGTCATCATTCCTCGGACTTGGGCGCCACCATTAATTTCTGGATCGCCGCGCGCATGCATGCACGTGAAATCCAAAAGAAATCCGCAACGTCATCATTCCTCGGACTGCATGCACGCGAAATCCAAAAGAAAGATCATGATTGGGATATCATTTAATACCCTCGCTATATTTATACCATGCATGATTGGATATTCCAAAGCATCTTGTATTTCCAAAAATGCCAGATGTTCAGCTAAATAAAGAATGGTATACAATGTTCTTCTTGATGACCCTACAAAGAAGCATCTCGATCGGACACCACATGAGACCACACGAGCCTTACAATGTTTCAGTGGCATTTGCCATAGATCCGACCGTTATTTTGCTCCAAGATTCTACAGTTTGGTGTGCATTGACTTTTCCATCGACACTGCAAAGGAACATCACAATCAGATGCGGGATCACAAGAAACCAACTTCACTAACTCTGGTTTCACCAAGATCTACGTAAGGAGTTATGAAATGAAAGGACTCTCTCTATTGAAATGTGTTTATGGTCCTAGGGGCATTGTGACATATCAAAGGATTTTGCATCAAGTTCTGTATTTGCATGTTTATCAAGCTACCGAATTGCTAAACCCTAAACCCTAAACCCTAAACATGTGGCAAATGCTGCGTGAAGAAAGATGCCCTTTCTGGGCAAATGTTGTAAGAGGCAGATGCCGAGCAGATGTATCTTAGGCTAGCGAAGGGGACAAACGAAAGCTAGCTATAAACATGACGGGATGCAAATAGATTACTAGGCTGGTCCTGCGAAAATCAAAAACCATAATTGAAAACATTGAAAATGCAAAAAGAAAGGTTTATAATATTTTTGAATTTTAAGCAACCAAAGGAATGTAAGTAGGGCATGTGCTTGTAAGTTTAAAAATGCCTCAACCACTTAAATTCCCAAGTAAATAAAGCTGTTTCTATTTTTGGTACAGGTAAACTTTATAGCGTGTGGGCTCATGCAATTTTGAACCCAAAAATGCACCAAAAAATGCTCGACTAGCATTATTCTTTGAATGGCGTGTGGCCTTATATTGCCATAAATGGACGTACACACACAGCATAATTATTCCTTTACACGGCGAATAATCTTGGCGCGGATCGCTGACATGGCATGGCAAAGTTCGAATCACTGACATGGCACAGCTGGATCGAGGCAAGGACATGATGTGACAAAGTTCAACCTCCGACAGCAAAGTCTAGAAGCTACTCAGTTTGAAATTTGTCAGAGGAATCATAAGATCTAGTTTGTCAGAGGATTTGATGTGACGTTCAAGCGTGTGTTATTTTTGAATTCTCGAACTCATTCCTAGGTCTATCATTTTTGTGTGCCGTGTTCTTGGTTCCGCTGAGCGCAGTGAGCGTTGCTTGTGTAAGCGGCGTTATGAGCTGTGGTTTATGCGTCTACGAGCGGTTGCGGCATTGCGAGCGCCATTGCGAGTGGCATGTTATGTGAGTGGTAGTTTGTGCGAGCGGCGCTACGAGCAGTTGTGGTGTTGCGAGCGGCGCTACGAGTAGTTGCGGTGTTGCGAGCGGCACTGTCTTTTGTGTGGCTACTGCTTCTTCTTGATATTCGGCACTTGTGCTTCCTGGTATGTTCACTATGGAATGGCTTAGGACCACATTTAGAAATGGCATGAGGCCACATACCATCTTGGGCCCTTGCAATTTCATGGCTAGCGTATTGTCATGTATGTTTTTACTTGCCTGCAGCTGTGTGTATATCAAGATGGCATGAGGCCTCATGCCAATTTTGTGAATGCGAAATTTCACGTGGGTGTCAATAGCATGTTTGAATAATGGCATGTGGCCTCATGCTATTGAGGTTGTTTGGTATGTTATGATTTAGGCCATTCTCCAATCATTTTTTGTATGGTCTTAACTTCTTTTCTGCACTTTCAGAATGGCCTCCGCAAGTGCGACGCATGTTCCCTCCGTGGATCTTAAAAACCGTGCTACATAGATTCTGGCAAAGGTGTTTCTAAACAACCCCAAGGGGGAGGTGGTAGCTGAGGGCTTAGCCACAATTGTTGATCCAAGAGATGCAGTTACTAATCAAGAATTGGGCTGGGATGATATTGGAGTTGCGATTTTAGAGGTTGTTGACACAGAAGAAAACAGTCTGACTATTGGAAGCATTGTGCGGTGGAAATTGAGGCACTTAGTGTTTGAGAATGTGAAGGATTCACAATCAAACACCACTACAACTGATGACAGAACATCTCTTCATGGGAAAAGAAAGTACACCTTCCTAAAGCGCAGCCAAAGGGATCTGAGCAACGAACCGAAAAGGCAGAAAATGGCGATGGAGGTTCGAATGGTCTCGACAGTTGCTTGTTGCAAGAGGAGGTGCTGTCAACATGCTGATTGGGATGCTATTGAAGAGGAGAGAGCAAGATACAAGACATTGTCCTGGAAGGCAGCTCGCAATTTTGTGTATGAGGCATTACGGTCATCTGTTGATGCTTCAGAACATCAGGTGGGGGGCATGGTCTTCCAGAGGGGTTTGGTCTGTATGAAGGCATGGAGAATCATTTATAGAGTCCCTCGAACCACATTTTACAGAATCAAAACTGAGTTCGAGGAACAAAGGGTTCAACAGGCAGTCCATGGGAACGACGGTACTCACAAAACTAAGGGTCATGTTGTATATGGAAAAGTAATCTTCAAGAGGTTTGTCGAGACATGTAGCGAGCAGCAACCACATAAAACCCGCCTCTTGGAAGATGGAACTCGAGACACCCAACGAGTTCTCCCTTCCATGTATACCAAGGGGGCCATATTGGAAGATGTGAATCGGGAACTCCAGAGTAATGGCTACAGGAAGCTGAGCCAATCTAGATTTAGTAGATTGTGGAGCAACAGGTTCAAGGATGTGAGTATAGGAAAGTACTCCAGCTTTTCAAAGTGTGACGAGTGCACTGCTATCAAAATGGCTTTGTCGAAGAATTCTTGCATCGCTCAAGAGCGAGAGACGTTGGTTAGAAGGCGGCTCGACCACAACATCGAGCAGAGAAGCTGCAGGACTGCATATTATCATAACAGGATTCTCTCCATGGAGAGACTTGACTCTTAACTCTGCATCATCCACGACAAAATGGACCAGAAAAAGACGTGCTTACCTCGACTCAATCCTGCCCCCAAGGCAATCTCTTCATCCATGCAGCTGCCTGTGTCTCTGTTTGGCATAATCGCTCATGGGCATGGTGCCCAGAACTATGGGAACTTCTTTGTACCTCTATGGGGTGGTGGGGGTGCAAACATGATGATTGCGTCCCTAGCAAAACACTTAAGGTCTCTGCAAAGTGTGCAGACTGAGCTGAACGGCCAACCCTTGCATAAGGCCCTTGTCGATCGAACCCCATACAGAGTTTAGCTGGAGGAGGAGCAAAGGCTTGCAGTATCGCGTGGGGCCCTATGCCATCCCAGTGAATATGTTGGCCGTCAGATTGTAGGGTTATCACTTGAGGCCTCATGCCATTCCGACGAGGCTGGTCGCCCGGTGAATGCACAGCCTCATCCAAACGAAGCAGAATCTCAAGGAAGTTCTTGCGGCCGATGTGGCCTTCCACCCCATCTTCTGCTCCAAACAGACAATGCTGGCAGTGAGAACAAAAACATGTACGTCTTCGCGTACTTGGCGATGCTTGTTGCCAAAGGCATATTTGAAACGGTTAAACTTGGCTTTCTCATGGTTGGGCACACTCATGAAGACGTCGATGCCATGTTCAGTCACCTGGCAGAGTCCCTCCGGCAATCCAATGTCCTCACCCTCCCTCAACTCTACAATGAATTCCAAAATTGCATCAAAGGCACTGTTGAAGCTGCACTTGTGACAGAGGTTCCAGACTTTAAGGGGTTTGTAAGAGGCTATATCAGGGATGGATCCGAAACGCTGATTGGCCACTCCAAGCCTCTTCAGTTTCATTTCAGCATGCATGACGGTGCTCCAGTGATGAGGTACAAGATGAGAGAATCGGACACAGTGTGGCTGCCAGTGGACGGCATTGAACTCTTCAAGAGAGATCCCATAACTGGGGAACCTATGATTCCTCAGGGTTCCCCACGGCCGATGCACCCGAATGGACTCAAAGACCAGGAAAGTATAGTGGCCGGGATTAGACAGCATATTGCCTTCTGGAAGAGGGGGTTGGTGTTTGGTGGAGAATCCTATTTTCAGAGGTGCAAGCCTTTACTCGAATACTGGGAAAAGATTATATCTGCTATCCAAAATGGGCCGGTTGTATATGAAGAATTGGAAGAGTCCTTTTGGCCAGAACCCAGAGCACCAGATAGTAGCGGAACAATGTCCTCTGGAAATGCAGTGACAGATAACGATGTTGAGGATTCGAGGAACAAGAAGCCGGATTCAGCATTCAATCCAGTACAGGTCTGCAAAGGAATGGTCGTGCTTGTCAGACCCAGTAATAAAAAACAAATGATATGGGTGGGGCGCTGCATCACTGATGCAGAGGAGGACGCGGAAACTAACTCCTTCAATATAACTGTGGAGTGGTTCAAGCCAAGTTCCGGATATATGAAGGATTGCCTAGAAAAGAGATGGGTGCTGAATCCAAGGGATCCCAGCATGAGCATATCAGTGGATAATGTTGTGCATGGTTGGATGCGGAAGTAGAGTGCCACCATCACCTTGCCAGACCATGCAAGAGATGCAGCAAGAGCATTTATAACTTGGGTTCAAGGTGAGATTCATTAATATTCCTTTACTAAGTTTCTAATGTATTTTATTTCAAGGTGAACAATCCGAATCTGAATCAGAGGAGGCGTGATGGCATGTGGCCTTACGCCATTCCTAGGTGAGATAATACAAATAACAAGTATAAATTCTTAGTTGTTTTAGCAAATCTTACTTAAAGTTCAAGGTGAACAAGCCGAATATGAATTCATCGGATTGTTATAACAAATTGCGAGGTGATGGCATGAGGCGATACGCCATTTGAGAGTGGTAGCCATTCCTATATGAGGTGAGTGAAATATTTATTAGAAATACCTCATTCAATTGTGCACTTCTAAGTCTTGGTCCACTCAGTACTATTTGCATGTTTTTATTTTAATTCTTTCTCTAAAATGTATTTAGCATGTGGCTTCATGCCATTGCTCTCCACAATCATGCATTGAATTTTTCTATCCTTGCATAATACTTCTCCATATATATAGCATGTGTGCACATGTGATATGGTTCATTAGGCCTGATATAGTGTGTGAGGTAAAACAAAGATGATGTGACATATGCATTTACCAATCACACGTGCATAAATCTAATAATATGGCATGTGGCCCATATTAATGGCACATAAACCCATATTGTGGGTTTACGTGCTTTATGTACCATCATTCCCTTGCAGCGTGTGTGTTTTTTCACCAGGTAGAAATACATCCCCTGCCCAAGATTCCAAAAAGGTCGCTCAATAGCACAGAGCATGTGACTTCTTGCTCCCTCATCACATGCATTTTTAACAAAAGGGTAGATGTCTAGAGCGTCACTTCCCTGGCTGTGAAGCACCAACTAAGCCCCCATGCAACTGAGCTCACCCACGTTCAAACATGAGGGAATTTTGCCCGCCCCGATCCAGACTCAATGGTTACAGCACAGCAAGGGGGTGTGCTTGGGAGAGGGTGCGAACACCCCACTGCCCCAAAACACACACAAAAGCGAGAGGCTAGCCCGAGCTGTGGCGCACCACACATGTTGGTCGTCTGAGTCTCCCAGTTCTGCCGAAGCATTGGCCAGGACCTGTCACAAGCACATGTGTTGCACCATAGCAAATAGGTGTGCAACCCTCTACCAAAGGCACACACCATCCCACATCAGGAGGATTAACTGCCAGCCAGCCCACCACCACCGCACGCAAAGATCCAAGTCTCCCGGTTTTCACCAGGACCTGTCCCAATGTGCTTTGTGGTGGCAAGCAGGGAGTGTGATGTTGTAGGTAGCAAAAGTAGAGCCATGAGCCAAAGCTGTGAGACACAAAATCCCTAGGCCCCAAAGTGGAGCTGGAAGGGCGCCACGTGGTAGTGGCCAAAGCGAAAGCCAGATGGAACTCCAAACAAAGTGCTCGAGGAATGAGCACGAAGCGAGCAATAAGCAAAGCTCTAAAAATGGACCCAAAAGATCCAACACATGACACGTGGAAGTGTCCGAGATGGACCAGAGATGGAGTCCGAGATGGACACCGAGATGGACCGAGATGAAGTCCGAGATGGAGTCCAAGATGGAGTCCAAGATGGAGTCCGAGATGGACGGAGACGGAGTCCGAGATGGATCCGATATGGAGTCCGAGATGGAGTCTGAGATGGACCCGAGATGGAGTCCGAGATGGACCCAAGATGGAGTCCGAGATGGACCGAAACGGAATTCGAGAATGGAGTCCGAGATGGACCCGAGATGGAATTCGAAGTGGAGTCCGAGAAGGACCCGAGATGGAGTCCGAGGTCAAGACCAAGATCGGGACCGAGACAGACCGAGACCGAGACCGGGACCGAGACCGGGACCAAGAACGAGACTGAGACCGAGATTGGGACCGAGACCAAGGCTAAGGCCGAGTCCGAGTCCGAGTTCGAGTCCAAGTCTGAGTCCAAGTCTGAGAGGGTGAAAGCCCAAAGCATTCATCTCTCAGACCCTGGGGGGTTTGGTGAGCTCCAAAAGTATAGTAGGGGGGAGGACTGCAATGGAGCTAGTTTGGCCAGGAAAGGCTAGTTTGGCTAGGAAAGGCCAGTTTGGCCCAGGAAGGCTGTACCCGCTGTTGGGTGATGAGCTGCCCACTGTGATGTCCAAGACTAGAGTGAACAAGGACCGACAAGCGGGGTAGTTTGGTGAAGTGTTCAAGAGCCGGCTTTAGTTCCACCGGGAGATCAACTGGCCGATGCTCCCAGTCCAAGTGTGGGTGGCACTACCTACTTGGATACATAGTGTGGCTCAATGGAACCTCGCTCTAAGCCCATGGCTAGAGCACCCAAAGGTGGAAGGCGGGGAGAGTACCCACGAGACTCGTGTAAGGCCATGGTGTTCCGAAATGTTGCCCCAAAGTCCCAGACTGTGGGAAGGAAGGGGAGTAGCCCTTTGGTATGGCAACCAAGGACACAGTCACATAGTGACGAAGTCCCAGAGGACAGTGGGACTTAGTGGCCGGGCTTGTGGGCCTTGATCCAGTGGCAATGTTGCTGGATACGGCTGTGGACAGAAAGGGACTTGGTGGGGACTGGAAAAGGGGTATTGGGGAAGGTTAATCCCCATATCTGTGGGCATCCTAAGGATGCTAAGGAGTGGATCTGGGATGATCACTCCTAGATAGATGGCCCAATCCTTGAGAGATGGGACTGTGATGGAGTTGGTGTTAGACCATTGGTGTGACCGAGGCAAAGGGGCATGGCCTTAGCGTAACAAGTTGATATGTCGATGGTACCTTGGGGTGTTGGTCATGGGATCGGACATGTGGAGCACTTAGACCAAGTGCAATGGTTGAGTGGCATGGATGCCAATTTTTGGGGGCTAGCAAGTCCCTAAGTCCAAAATAGGACATACAGAAGTTGTGAGTGAGACTCCTCTAAATGGTCAGAGGTATAGTTAAGTGACTAAAGTAGAATGGAAAATTTAGTCGCTACAACTTGGTATTGGAGCTATTCCTTAGTCCGACTTTTATTGGTGCTCAAGTATATCACCACTAAAGCTGGCATCGAAAGGTCCTAGGAGTGGGCCTATCCTTGAGGAGGAGTAGGTCAGGAAGACATGACTCTACACTACAGTTCATGTGTGAACTTGTAGGCGAAGTGGTGGATAGAAAAATGCCAATAATGGAACCACTTTGGGATCTTGGGAACAGTATAAGGTTATCCTCAGAGAGTTGCAGATGTGATCCAGATGAGCGTTTGACTTAGCAAACTAGTTAATATAGTTGTGGTAAACAACTATAATTGATGTAAGCGACTAAATTTTCCATTTTACTTTAGTCACTTAACCACACCTCCGACCACTTGGAGGAGTCTCAATCACAACCTCCATAAGTCCATTTCAGGATTTGGGACTTGCTAGCCCCGAAAATGGCATCCATGCCACTCAACATTTGCACTTGGTCCAAGTGCTCCACGTGTCCGATCCCATGACCGACACTCAAAGGTACCACCGACATGGCAGCTTGTCACGCTAAGGCCATGCCCAATCACCTTTGTCACACTGGTAGTCCAATACCACTTGCATCACAGTCTTGGCTCTCCAAGACTAGGCAAACCATCCGTGAGTGGTCATCTCAGATCCACTCTTTAGCATCCTTAGGATGCCCACCGACAAGGGGAATAGCCTTCCTCAATATCCCTCTGTCAGTCCCCACTAAGTCCCTTTCTGCCCTTGGTCGTGTTTGCCAACACTACCACTGGATCGAGGCCCACAGGCCCGACCACTAAGTCCCACGGTCCTCTGGGACTTCCTCACCACACGACTGTGTCCTTGGTCACTACCCCAGAGGACTGCTCCTCTTCCTTTCCACAGTCTAGGCCTTTGGGACAACATTTCAGAACACCGTGGCCTTACGCGAGCCACCTGGGTACTCTCCCCGCCTTCCGCCCTTGGGTGCTCTAGCCATGGGCTTAGAGCGAGGTTCTGTTGAGCCACGCCTGGTATCCAAGTAGGTAGTGCCACCCACACTTGGACTGGGAGCATCGGCCAGTCGATCTCCCGGGGGAACTAGAGCCGGCTCTTGAACACTTCACCAAGCTACCCCGCTTGTCGGTCCGTGTTCACTCTAGTCTTGGACTTCCCAGTGGTCAGCTCATCACCCAACACTAGGTCTGGCCTTCCTGGGCCAAACTGGCCTTTCCTAGCCAAACTGGCTCCACTGGGCTCCAACCCCCACACTCTCCCTACTATACTTTTGGAACCCCCCGCAGCCCCCCCCCTGGGGGACGATCACTTTGGGCTTTCACCCAACTGCCTATATTAGTATTCGGACTCGGACTCGGACTCGGACTTGGTCTTGGTCCCAGATTAGGACTCGGACTCGGTCTCGGTCTCGGTCTCGGTCTCGGTCTCGGTCCCAATCTCGGTTCCATCTTGGACTCCATCTCGGACTCCACCTCGGGTCCATCTCGGACTCCACCTCGGGTCCATCTCGGACTCCACCTCGGGTCCATCTCGGACTCCACCTCGGGTCCATCTCGGACTCCATCTCGGGTCCATCTCGGACTCCATCTCGGGTCCATCTTGGACTCCATCTCGGTCCATCTCAGACTCCATCTTGGACTCCATCTTGGACTCCACCTCGGGTCCATCTCGGACTCCACCTCGGGTCCATCTCGGACTCCACCTCGGGTCCATCTCGGACTCCACCTCGGGTCCATCTCAGACTCCACCTCGGGTCCATCTCGGACTCCACCTCGGGTCCATCTCGGACTCCATCTCGGGTCCATCTCGGACTCCATCTCGGTCCATCTCGGACTCCATCTCGGACTCCACCTCGGGTCCATCACGGACTCCACCTTGGGTCCATCTCAGACTCCATCTCGGGTCCATCTCGGACTCCATATCGGACTCCACCTCGGACTCCATTTCGGACACTTCCATGTGTCATGTGTTGGTCCTTTCGGGTCCCTTTTTAGAGCCTCGCTTATGGCTCGCTTCGTGCTCATTCCTCGAGCACTTTGTTGGGAGTTCCACTCCCGCTCTCGACCTTTCAAGTCGGAGCTTTTAGTCCAAACGTGTTACGCTCGTTTGGCTTTCGCTTCGGCCACTACCACGTGGCGCCCTTCCGGCTCCACTTTGGGGCCTAGGGATTTTGTGTCTCACAATTGAGATCACGGGAAATATAGAGACTCCAAAGCAATAAAGGAGTCACAAAACTATCTTCATATAGTTGAGGTTGGTACTCATGAATGTGAGACCAAGATTAATGACCGTGGGAGGTCAAATATGGAAGAGGACATAAGTCCTTGGAATGGTAGCCGAAGCTACCTTTAATAGATGCTGCAACAACCCAAGGAGTTGGGGGTGTACTTAGATGATGAGTTGGTATCCGCACACATGGACAAGTAGTCCTAAAAGGCAAAGGTTGCCCTCAGAGAACAAATTATAATGTTGGAATAACACTTATAATGGTGGTCTTGGTGAGTAGGACATGAATACAAGAAGTTGTATTCCAATGAACTGGCACCTCAAAAGTAAGACCTTATAGGTCGGGGGATTAGGAAAAGTCCAAAAGGCTAAATGACTTAAATGGAGTCAAGAAATGGTCCTAAAGGACTGATGGAAGCATTTGGATTTAGGTGTGTTGTGCCCCACGAAGGATAGGGAGGATCATAAAATCCAAGTATGAGAACGATGGGTAGCTCATGGGTGGCAGAAGCCTAAGCTAGAAGGCATGTGATAGAGTGTGGTGACCCGGATAATGATGAAGGTGTGGAAGCACCAGCAATGAGTTGTAAGACTTGACAACTATGAGACAACTAAGCAAAAGGTGTAGGTAATTGGTTAAATGGGTAGAAGGTAGCTATTCAAGACTTTTTAATGGCATAAAGAAGTTAAATATACCCTTATCAGGGATAAGTTGTTTATGTTGCGATATAGTAAGTTAATGTCATAAAAGGAAATGCTCATTGCCAAGGAGGCCATCATTGGGACACCAGAACACTCTAAAACACCAAGAGGTGGTGTTTAGTGTTGTGAGGGCAATAGATAAGGCCCAAAGGACAAAATCCCTAGCGAATGATGGATAGAAGGTGCTATCCAAACGTCCAAAGTTGTAGAGATGAGGGAAACCTCTCTATCTGAAATGGACAAAGCCAAAAATACTTGCTAAGGCATGGTAAAAAGTGCAAAACTATCCTCCTAGTCCGGAGGAGAATAATTGAAAGAAACATATGAGGCCAGAAAGCAAAGTAGTAAATGGATGGAACTGAACCATAGAAATCGAAGGGCATAACCAAGGGTGGTTATGCGAGTTGGGAGTGGAGCATCAAGTGGGTGCTCAAGTGAGTTATTATTAATGACCGTAATGCCATGGAGAGTCTAAAATGTGGAATTATCCATATTAGACCATATGGTGGGTAGGGAGTTTGCAAAGGAGAAACTTTAGCAAGCTAAGGAACAAAGTTCCTTGAAGGTTCCCAAAGACAATTCTAGGTAAATAAGTACCTAAAAAGCCAAGTGTAAATGGTTTCTAGAGTGCGTGAAATCAAAGTGGCGCAGTAGAAGTGTCGTCTTGAAGCTGGCCATGAGGCGAGGCTATCAAGGTTGGGGAAGTAATTCCCGAGTGTTCTAAAAGAGGGATTTGAACGAAAGTCGATGGTTAAAGACTTTCACGCTTATACATAAACCATGTTACGGTGGCCGGATGACTTGCTAAGTGAGAATGGCAAGTCAGAGGAACAAATCCCCTAGTCGAAGGTGCTAACTTCAAAAAGGGTGGCCCATAGGGCCGAGCATGGAGAAGTCCATGCATGATCATAGATTTGTCAAGTGAGAGGACTTGGCAGTCCGGAGGAACTAGGTTCCTAAGTTGTAATTTATAGCATGCTTTAAGTATAAATTGGTGCACCGGTGTGGGGAGTCACACCAGGCATCTTAGATGATGCCGTCTGTAGATGCATATATAAAAGTTGGGTTCGAGTCCCGACCCTCTAGTGCTTGGGTTCGAGACCCAAATCACTAAGGCGTGGTGATGGTTTGGAATATGAGGACACTCATTTTTGTGGTCATGGACTCTCAGTGAGGAAACTGGTTTGGGCACACCGCTAAGCAAGGGATGCCTCGGAGTCCTGATGCACGGTTAGATTGCTTAGTGTGGCTCAGCATATCTAAGTTGAACACCTTGGTGCGAAGGACACCAAGGACGTGGTGAATGAGATGGGGACACCCAGTCTCAATTGCTATGGACCCTTGGTTGGAAGGGTTGGCTTAGGTGCACCGCCAAGTGTGGGGGATGCCCCCGGGGTCATGGTGAACAACTTAAAGGTCTAAAGGACTTAGTACCTATTGGCAAACCTATTAAAGTGCTAAGGTTAGATCACTATATATAATCTTATGGCTAAAACAAGGATGAAGTCCTTGTGAGGTTCGTCCTTGTTGGGTGCTAACGAATTGTGGGAAAGGCAATGTGTTTCCAAGGATGGATTCCCAATTGCTCCGATTCGGCAAAAGTGGAAGCTCCAAGGTAGGGAGCGGTAAAGTAGCCAAATGATAGGGCCATAGCCTTAGCACAAATTATGATAACTGAAACTTAGTGCCAAAGGTGGCACGATATCGAAGAGAGGATGAGTGACACAAGTTATTTGGGACTTGTGGAAATGTGTTATAACAACTCACCACATTCGAGTATCGGGGTGAGTCCATGGGAAGTCATCAATGGGCGAGATATTGAAAGTCTTGTGGAACTCGGCATGGCTAAGTATCATGGAGAGTTACCTGCAGTGGAGGCATTCATGGTAGAAAAACTCAACATTTGGAATCTAGTGAGGGATTCCTTGGAACTGGCTCAACAAAGGCAAACCAAGTACGTGAACCAGAAGCGCCAGGATGTAGAGTTCCAAGCTGGGGAGAAGGTGTGGCTAAACACCAAGAACCTCAGGCTACCAAGTGGGATCAGCTGAAAATTGACCCAAAGGTAAAAATGCATGTAATCCTGGAAATGAATTGATTTTAAGTTCCTTGAGCAAGTTCGCGGGGCCTTACGAGATTGAGGCATGAATCGGTAAAGTGGCTTACCGACTCCAACTTCCTCGAGAGATGGGGAAGATGCACCCAGTGTTCCATGTGAACTTACTCAAGTCGTACTTTGAGGATCTGCTTTGCAAGGACCAAGTAAAACCTTTACCTAAGGTTATCCAAGGGGAGGAGGAATATGAAGTCGAGGCCATCCTCAATGCGCACAAGAGAAAGCGACAAGGACATGAGGTGAGAGAGTTCCATGTGAAGTGGAAAGGATTTCCACACTACGAAGCAATATGGGAACCGGAGGAGAACCTAGCGAACGCGCAAGATCTAGTGGAGGAATTTCTGCAAAGCAGAACTTTATGTACTTATGCAAAGTTCAATTAAAGTATCAATTTGTGAAGTTGAGCAATGGCATATGTTGGGACCCAAAGGCACACCGAAGGTAAGCTAATTAGCATGGGTTAGCTAGGTCGACCAGACATAGAGAACTACACCCGACTCCCCATAGGGATATCGAATCCGTAGACGTATTCTACAGAGGTTGGGTTGAGTCCCAACCCCCTAGTAAAGCAAGGCTGGGTTCAAGTCCTAACCCCATACTAGGGCGTGGTGAGGTGAGGGGTATAGAGACACTTATATTCCATTGTCATGGGCTCTTGGCTAGGGAGGCTAACTTAGGCACACCACTAAGTGGAGGGATGGCCTCGGAGACATGGTCAACAAGTCATAGGATAAAAAGAGACGTTCAATGAGGGCATCAAACTTCTTCTATGGGTGGTGGAATTGTAAGGAACCAACTCCCCAAGGTGTCGTAAGCTAAAGGATCCCCGAAAGCATGACCGAAATGACAAATAGTTCATCGGATGGGACTGAGTCCAAGATCGAGTCCAAAACCGACTCTGAGACCGAGTTCGAGATAGAGTCAAACTCGGCCTCGAACTCGGTCTCCGAGTCGGCCTCGGACTTGATCCTGGACTTTATCTCAAACTCGGTCTCAGAGTCGGTCTTGGACTCGATCTCGGACTCGGTCCCATCCGATGAACTCTCTGATGGCATGTGAAGGCGCTCATTGTCTCATATATCTAGGACAACAATCTTAACCAGGTAATTGATCCTCGTCCTTGTGAGCACCTAGAAATTCTCCATGATTCTTCATTCTAGGCAGCCACTGCAGTTGCAAATGCGACCATGATCCCTCTTAACATCGAGCTTCCTCCAAAAAAATTGCTGGAGCTCATCCCGGACGGTGCCAGGCACAAGACGAAGAAGTATGGGCCCAACTTTGTTGTCGCCAAAGACGAGCTCACTCACACGGCCTACTGGAAGAACATGCGCTTCAAGGACCCGTGCTCAGACGAGGACCAGCGCTTGTTTGCACTATGCGCGCACTCGTGTGCGTCGTCCGAGCACTGCGGCGATGGAGCACCCAGACTTCCCGGGAGGTCACCCAGCCCAGTACTATTCAAACCCAAGGACACTTAACCCCAAATATCCCAAGACTTTTAACCGAGTGGAAAAAGGGGTGCACTCTTATTCATGGGCCCTTACCCTCTATATTTGAACTCCTTGGATCATCTCTTGAGTTGTTCCCTTTGGTTATTTACAATCCACCATGCTTCCCTATAAATCCATGCCCTCGTGAATGGAAGCTGAGAGCTGCAGCTCTCCCAAGAGCCCCACTCTCTTGACACCTTACCCCTCGGGTCGAGCCCAGCGGGAGCAAACTGGACCAACCAAATGTCAATCAACATGTGGTGTGATTCCCCTAGCCAACCAATAGAGTCGAACCCGAAACCTCTTTGATACCAAATGTAAACTCTTGAGGTCACCCAGTACTATTTAAACCCAAGGACACTTAACTCTAAGTATCCCAAGACCCTTAACCGATTGGAAAAGGGGGTGCACTCTTGTTCATGGGTCCTTTCCCTTTATATTTGAACTCCATGGAACATCTCTCAAGTCATTCTCTTTGGTTCCTTATAATCCACCACGCTTCCCTGGAAGTTCACGCCCTCATGAACAAAAGCTGAGAGCCGCAGCTCTCCTGAGAGCCCCGCTCTCCTGACACCCTACCCCTCGGGTCGAGCCCAGCGAAAGCAAACTGGACCAGCCAGATGTCAATCAACATATGGTGTGATTCCCCTAGCCAACCAACAGAGTCGGACCCGAGACCCCTCTGATACCAAATGTAAGGCTCAAATTTTTCCTTTCCAATTTGCTAGCTTACCTCTTCTATTTGACCAACACCACCTTGGCTTTTGCTAAGTTCCCTCACAAGGTTCCCATCCATTGTACCAGCTCTTACTTGGTCCTACTCTGAGACCGAGTTCGAGATAAAGTCTGGGATCGAGTCCGAGGCCGACTCGGAGGCCGAGTTCGAGGTCGAATTCGAGACTGAATTCGAGACCGAGTTCGAGACCGAGTCTGAGATTTGAGATCAGGTCCGAGACCAAGTCCAAAGTCGAGTCTGAGATCGGGTCTGAGATCAAGTCCGAGATCGAGTCAGAGACTGAGTCCAAAGTTGGGTTCGAGATCGAGTCCGAGATCAAGTCCAAGATCGAGTCCGAGATCGAGTCCGAGACCGAGTCCGAGTACTAATACGGGTCAAGGGTGAAAGCCCAAAACATGCGTCTCCCAGAGGGGGGGGGCTGTAGGGGGTTCCAAAAGTATAGTAGGGATAGTGAGGTCCAGGAACCAGTCTTGAAGGAACTCTCCAGTGGTGCTTCCAAACTGACTTGAGGTTGAGACTGGGGTCGAGGGGCCTTGAGTGGGAGTGAGCATGGACTTGGGTGGTGCTAGAGGGGCCACCCAAGGAAGTGCTCAAGAGCAACTCCCACTCCTGAAAGGGAAACTGACTGTAGTGCTCCCAACTCATGTGGAGTGGTGCCCAAGTTGAGTACCTTGTGGCTCATTGGTCCTCGCCCTTCCTAGGGGGTTAGGCTATGGTGTTTCCCCCCAATGTCCTGAAGCAAGTGTAGCACCTAAGGCTTGGGATTTAGAGGGTCCCATAATCAAGTCTTGTTGTACCAAGGGATGTTAGGAACCTGGAGGCTTGGTGTGCTTGGCTGCTTGTGCCTGCAGGGAGTGTAGCCGAACCTTAAGTCCAATTTAACCCGGGGAGGGGGATTGGGAGGGATTTGGGAATCTGTGGATAGATGGCTAACGCTCTATTGCTCATGACGTGAGTAGCTGAAACCAAGTAGGACCAAGTAAGAGCTTGTACAATAGACGGCAACCGTGGTGAGGGAACTTAGCAAAAGCGAAGGCCGTGTTGGTCGGATAGACAAGGTAAGCTGGCAAATTGGAAAGGAAAAATTTGAGGCTTACAATTTGGTATTAGAGCTCCTAAGTTTGGACTTTCCGGGAAGTCACCCAACCCAGTACTATTCAAACCCAAGGATGCTTAACCCCAAATATCCCAAGACCCTTAACCAATTAAAAAAGGGGGTGCACTCTTGTTCATGGGCCCTTTCCCTCTATATTTGAACACCATGGATCGTCTCTCGAGTCGCTCCTTTTGGGTGCTTACAATCCACCACGCTTCCCTGCAAGTTCATGCCCTCGCGAACAGAAGCTGAGAGCCTCGCTCTCTTGACACCCTACCCCTCGGGTCGAGACCAGTGGCAGCGAACAGGACACGTCTCAATACACTCACCATGTCGTTCAATTATCCTGGGACAGGGCCCATGAACAGAAGTGCACCACCTTTTCTAGTCTATGAAGATTCCTGGGATTTCGCGTGAAAGCGCCCTTGTGTCTCACCTGTACCTGCCTACCGGTTTCCCCG
>NW_003314325.1:1137150-1143871 GCF_000143415.4 Selaginella moellendorffii | reverse complement strand
GATATAAAAACTAGGAGATAGAGAGAAAATGGAAATAGGAGTAAGAAGCAATGTGCAGCAAATTATTAATATTACACTATCAAGTTCTAGCCTACCTGCATCAATGATTCTAATCAATACATCCCAAGATAGCCTTTGCCAATTTTGATATGTAAGTGCATAAATGGTTTTAGGCAAGCCTTTCATGTGTTGCAGCAAGATGATTTGGACCTTCCTCTCTGCATAAAAAACATGATCAACATAGACATATTAAGCTTCACAAGTTCTCACTTGAAGAACAACAATGTTCTTCAAGTGAACATTGGCTATATTGGCTATATTACAACAATGTTCCCTAAGCCTACTTGGTAACCCTAAAAAATTTGAACTCCACACCGTTTTCCATCTTGGATTGAAACCACACACTCTATGAGCTCAACAGGTTGAATGCAATTAACACCAAACTTATACATTGCACTTGCAAGCAAATGTATACTTGAAAGCTCACATTTTTTTGGATGACCATTCATTATTTCATAAAAAAAATAATCTACTACAAAGTAAACTTGAAAAAGAATACAAAAGATACATAAAATAAATAAAACATGTTTTATTTTGTAGCTTTGTTCAAACTTATAAACAGAAGTATATTTAAACTTCCCAATCCAAGGAAGTTCTCCCCAAGTTGGATTCTTCACTACCATATGAACATTTGAGCCTCCAAAGATATATCCCACTGCCAAAATAAATTTGAACTTTGTCACTGGACAAAGCATCCTCATTTATATTGTTAAATTCCACAATTGCATTAAGTTTATGAACACCAATAGGTCACTTAAATCCCTTGCCAATAAGAATTCCCTTCTCCTTTATCAGATCGTCCCAATCAGATTTTGGAGCCTTAGCAAATAAATATTTATTTAATTCTTGGCAGAATACTCCAATATATCCTATGGGAAAAAGATTGAAAACATTGTAGAGAAAGAAAGTGTTTACTTAAGTATCCATTTGTATTTTTAACTTCTTGCAAGCTTTTTACAACTAAAGGAAGAAGATGATCATAATCTTGAAAGAGCAAAGCTTGTACTCTAGTAAAAGAAAACCTAGAAAAAAAGGAATTAGAAATGGTATTTAATGTCTATTTGCTCATACTTTGTCTTCATACCAGACATTCTCTGATATATGTAGTCCAATATAAAATGTATCTTGAACCATAAAATATTGCATCATGTGGTCCAATATAAAATATATCTTGAACCATATGCCCATCTCCAAAAACATAATGGAGTATCTTCTTGTTATCACCAAAACATTTTACTTATAACACTCTCTATGCTGATAATAAATAGTTCAAAACTAACAATGATTCAACATTCCAACCATAGTCTCATCTAAAGTAAAAAAAAATTCTTTGTAATATCAGTGCTTATTCGTATAAGCTTAAGATCATCTGGGTCCTAGAAGTTTTCTAAAAACATAATCACCATACCATTGAAAATCGTTGATGCTCAGATGCTTTCCAGAAAGCTAAGTGTTCCAAAGGCCTTTATGCAGTCTACCCAACTTTCATGCTTAAGGACCACTTCTGCCACATTAGATGAAGTCGCTCCTTTGCAATTGCTTCCTTCTTAGCCTCTTAGATTTTCGTCCATATCATATTGTTTATATCTTGCAAAGCAATAGTATGCACAATGTCAAAAATAGAATTATGGAGTAAGTCTAGACCTTACTGATGGTAAAGCCAATGCAAAGCTCTTGCTCCACAACTTTTTACTGTAGAGGCCATTTGAAGATGATTAACAACTACCTCGACTTCTTCTATTGTTTGACATTGATCTCAGATTATGATCTAAGTAATGCATTTTCTCTAAACCCTTAGTGTTGGTTATAAAAAATTTATAATGTTAGATTTTGGATTGGTACTGTTATAGATTATAAGCATTTTTAGAACATTATAATGATCTGTCAACTTTCTTTAAGTTTTTTCATTTCTTAAAAAATAAATAATTCATAAAAAAACTATAATCATATAACACATTTAATTATAGGATGAGATTTAAATATACCATCACTATGGACTCTTGAGGGATAAATGGGAATAAAATAGCCACTAAGGGCTTTTTATCAAACCTTTACCCCCTTTTCAATTGGATTAAAGGGAGAGAGATAAAGTATACTAAAAATAATAATTTCTAGTTTTCTTTAGGAAGTTAAAAATAAATATTTATAATATTTTAATGATTAAAGACAGATGTAATATCTTAAATTAAATCTGGATTAAATATAGTTATATTAAAATTTAATTACAAAAAATTAAGAACATTGATATCCTTTTCCTTTTTAGATTTGTATTTAAAACATTTTTATTCCATTAATCCAAGATTACATATGTGAGATCCTAACTCCACAATATACACTCTGATATTGTTATAGCTCTCTTCCTAGACTAGGCCAAAAATATTACAAGATTCTTAAGGACCACCTTAATTCTTTGCTACATTAAAAAAGAGTTCCGTAGAGGCCAAATTTTAGAGGCCAGAGCTTTGATTATCTCTTAATCCATACTTATCATCTATAGAAACTCTATAGTGATAAGGGTCTAAACTATATTGAAATGGAATCAATACTTGTTGAAGGAGGAAAATTAAGAGTGTTTTGTAGTGTAATAGGTTTGGAGTTCAACTCCAAATTCAAATGTGCTACACTTGCATGTTATATTAAATGGTTTTTTGCATATTAGAGCCATATATAAAATTCTAATGTACCTATTTTTATGGCTTATTCATTCATTTTGTAATCTATATTGTTGTCCCAATTGTATGAAGCTGAAGTGTTTAACAAACTCGACTTAAACCAATGAAAGAATGGTTATCAAATATTGATTCTAGGACCTAAAATTAATAGTTTGTGACAATCATGAATGTTAACTCAACTCTGTTGATAATATATAATCATGATAATATAAGAGTTTATATAATGAAACACCAATTGAACTTTGCACCCTTGTAACATATGTATACTAGAGAGATAGTAAATAATCATTTTAATCCAAATGTTGAAAGTTCATATATTTTATATCATCCCCTTGAAAGTCCAAATAAACCATTTTACTAAACCATTTGTTTGTAGATGATAAACACTTGTAAGGGAAAGTGTGGCATATCTCTAACTTAAACATCAAGACATGAAATATCTTATGTAAGTGACTAAATTTTCCATTCTACTTTAATCAATTAACCACACCTCCAACTATGGAGGAGTTTCATTCACAACCTCCATAAGTTCTATTCAAGGCTGACAAAAAAAGTACACCATTGACATTATGCACAAGCTTGACTACACTTTCAACCACTTGGAAGAGTCTTACTCATAATCTCCATAAGTTTTATTTTGGACTTAAGGACTTGCTAACCTTGTGAATGGCATTTATGCCATTTTGCACTTGGTCCAACTGCTCCATATGTCTTATCCCATGACTAACACCCAAATGTACCATTGATATATCAACCCGTTACACTAAAGCTATACCCATTCACCTTTGTCACATTAGTAGTTTAAGACCATCTATATCACAGTCCTGTTTCTCAAAGACTAGGCCATTTGTTCATAAGTGGTCATCCCTTAACCATATTTTAGCACCCTTAGAATGCTCGAAGACATGGGGAATAGCTTTCCCCAACATCCCTTTTTCAGTCCTCACCAAGTCCTTCTCCATCCTCGATTGTATTCACTAACACTACCACTAGGTTAATGCCCAAAGGCCCAACCACTACATCCTATTGACCTTTGGGACTTCTTTACTATATGACTGCATCCTTGGTCACTACACAAGAGGATTGGTCCTCTTCCTTTCTACAGTTTGGGACATTAGGACAACATTTTGAAACATTGTGGCCCTACGCGAGCATCGTGGGTACTTTCCTCACCTTCTTTTGGTGCCTTAGCCATGTGGCTAGAGTGAGGTTCCAATGAGACACACCAGATATCCAAGTAGGTAGTGCCACCCATACTTGGATTGGGAGCACCAACCATTCGATCTCCCGGAGGAGCTAGAGCTGGCTCTTGAACACTTCACTAAGCTACCCCACTTATCTGTCTATATTCACTTTAGCCTAGACTCTTTAATGGATAAATTATCATCCAACACATGGATATAACTTTCCTTGGTCATATCGGCCTTTCCTGGCCAAATTGGCTCCACTAGAATCTTCCCTCTACTATACTTTTGGACCTCACTAAACCCCCCAGGGTCTAGGAGACAAACCCTTTGGGTTTTCACCCTTAGCCTTGGACTCGGATTTGGACTTAGTCTTGGTCTTGGTCTTAGTCTTTTTCTCAGTCTTGGTCTCAGTCTTGGTTTTTGCTTTGGCCTTGACCTTGAGCTCTATCTCAAATCCATCTTGAACTCCATTTTGGTTCCATCTCGAACTCCATCTTGGTTCCATTTTGGACTCCATCTTGGGTCCATCTCGGACTCCATCTCAGGTCCATCTCAGACTCTATCTCGTGTTCATCTCAGACTCCATCTTGGGTCCATCTCGGACTCCTTCTCAAACTCTATCTCAAGACTTCCATATGTCATGTATTGATCCTCTTATATCCCTTTTCTAGAGACTCACTTACTATTTGCTTCATGCTTGTTCATTAGGAGTTTCACTCCCACTCTCGATTGTCCAAGTTGAAGTTTTTAGTCTAAATGTGTCATGCTCGTTTGGCTTCCACTTCGGCCACTACCATATGGCACCCTTTTGGCTCCACTTTGGGGCTTAGGGATTTATGTTTTACAACTCCATTACCCATAAATGAAGTTTGATGTCCTCATCAAATGATAAAACAATTTTATAAAGTAACCCTATCATGGGTTACTATTTTCCTTAGCACCAAGTTAATATTTGTCAATAGTGCAACACCAAAGGCTCACCATTTGTTTCCCCTCCTCTAAGGAGTATAGTCTCCTCAACTTAGAGACTCATTAGACCAATTATGGTGGTTCTCTCCCTTTATTTGGTTTAGTTCTCGCTAAACCCCTTAAAGATAGCTTTTCTATCTTAATCAAACTACTCATTCTCAAGTGGTCTCAGCTTCTATCAACATAACTATCACGCTTTGGAACTTTTAATTTTAACTTTTTGAAGTCAATTTTCTAGGTATCTCTGACACTTCACATTGCATATGTTGTGTAAATTCTATTTTTCCATCCTAAGAAGTTCTTTACTTGAGGGCACCATCATTCTCTTTTCTATTTCATGCCACCCTTAGCACTAAATTCCACTTATCCATAATTCGTGCTAGGGTTATCTATGGCCCTATCATTTGGCTACTTTACCGCTTTATTTCTTTTGGAGTTTTTACCTTTGCCAAATCGAAGCATTTGGGAATCAATCTTTGAAAATATAATTCTTTTCTCACAATCTGTTAGCATCTAATATATGTGTGTTCCTCACCTAACATTGCCATTTGGATTCTTTCTAATGATTTCCATGGCCCTTTCTTGACCACTAGTTTTTTGTTCCTATTCTTTGATCGTTGCACCAAATAGCATAGGATCATTACCTCCATCTTCGAGGTATCCTTTTGGTTTTATACCAAAGGATTTATTATACCAAGTCCAAGGGGTGTTCACCCCTAGTCTTTATAATATTTTCTGCTATAGAATCCATGGCCCAACCTTATGACCTATCTATAGGTCCTTTTTTAGAGATTATTTTCTTGAACTCACAATACTATTTTCCCGCTTTGTCACATTGACCAAGCCACACCATTACTAATAGTTCAAATTAACACTATAAACTATGAATCTTATTTCTTAACCTCACAAAGACCTTATCCTTGTTTAGCTGTAAAATCACCTAGTGATCTAATCTAATACTTTAACAGGTTGGCCAATAGGTATTAGGTCTTCCAAACCTTTAAGTTGTTGACCATGAGTCTAAGGGCATCGGCAGTGTTGGGTCTATAGCAACTGAGATTATATGTCCCTATCTTATTCATCATGTCTTTGGTGCCAATTATACCAAAGTGTTCAAGTTAGATATCTCAAGCTTTCACATTAAGTAGTTTAATTGTACATCACGACTTCAAGGCATCCCTCAGTTAACAGTGTGCCCAAACCAATCTCCTTACTGAGAGTCCATAACCACTAAAAAATAAATATCCTCATATTCTAAACTATCACCACACTTTAGTGAGTTGGGACTCAGACCCAAGCACTAGAGAGTTGGGATTCGAACCCAACTTCTATATATGCATCTATGGGTGATATCACTTAGGATGTTTAGTGTGACTCCCTACGCTAGTGCAATTTATACCTAAAGCACAGTACGGATCATAACTTAGAAACTTAATTCCTCCAAACTACCAAATCCTCTCACTTAACATGTTTGTGATCATGTATGGTCTCCTCCATGCTTGGCCCCATGGGCCACCCTTTTTTTAAGTCAACACTTTCAACTAAAGTCTTTGTTCCCCCGACTTGTCAATCTTGCTTAACAAGTCATGCAACCAATATAACATAGTTTCATACATAAATGTGAAAGTCTTTAACTATTGACTTTTGTTCAAAGCCATTTCTTTGAACACTTAGGAACTACTTCCTCAACCTTGATAGCCTTGCCTCATGGCAAGCTTTAAGACCACACTTCTGTTATGCCACTTTGATTTCACACGTTTTATGAACCATTTACACTTGTCTTTCTAGGTGCTAACCTATCTAGAATTGTCTTAAAAACAATTGCCAATTCAG
>NW_003314325.1:1135316-1136976 GCF_000143415.4 Selaginella moellendorffii | reverse complement strand
AATCCATATGGTTTAATATGGATAATTCTATACTCTAGACTTTCCATGGCATCACGATTGCCAAAAATGACACCCTTTAAACACCCACTTGATTTTCCACTTGCAACTTGTATCAATCACTCTCAGTTATGCCTTTTGATTACTATTGTTTGGTCGTATCTCTTTCTCACACATTTCCTTTAGTTATTCTCTTCTAGGTTAGAAGGATAACTTTGTAGTTTCTACCATGCTTTAGCAAGTATTCTTAAGGATGAACTTACCTGATAGTCTAGAGAGTGGTTCCTCAATTTGGATATGCTCACCTTGTAATCCCATACACCAGGATTAATATTGCTATTTATGCGCCTTTATATACCCATCACTAGCCTTGCTAAAATCCCTTTTAACTTTGCCCAATTCAGATAGACAGACTTCTCCCATCTCCGCAACCTTGGATATTGGATAGCATCTCCTATCCATTATTCACTAACGATTTAGTCTCTTGAGCCTTATTTAATACCCTCATGATATCAAACACTACTTTCTAGTGTTTCAAAGTGTTTAAGTGTCCTAATGATAGCCTTCTTTAATAATAAATATTTCCCTTTACTATATTACAATATAAGTAATTTATCCCCCTGTGGGATATATCTAACCTTTTTATCCCAATAAAAAGTCTTGGGAAATTAACCTCTACCAATCTAATTAATTATGCTATATATTTTGCTTAGTTGCCTCATAGTTGTCAAATCTTACAACTCATTGCTAGTGCTTTCACACCCTTATCATTATTTGGATCCACACACTTGAATTGCATACCTTCCAACTTAGACTATACCAATCTTATTTCCATTAGAATTCCTTTAGCATAATCTCATAAACTAGCCAACTTAACTTCAAGGCTTTATCCCTTTAGACATTTGGGGTTTCCACCCTATTAGCTCTATAAGTCTACTTTCACGACATTTTTGTCGCGAATGTGACTTTGGGTATCGAAAGTTACTTGTCGGCTAGTCCTTTCAGATATTCTTTCCTTACTACCACGATGGCAGGAGGTCGGTATTGCTAGACCCGTTATCAAGTCTCCACCTAAGCTAATTGAGAAATTAATCTTCACGTGTGCACTTAACTAGATGAGAATAAGGACGGAATTCCTAAGTGCTATTAATCAAGCATACTTGACCTGGTTAGAGAAACTTATTCATTGACTTGCACTTGCTAGTGTTAGGAACCCTTGCAATATTGAATTTGGTGCCAATATTCGCTAAATGATAGTTTATCGTGTTTGCCAAACACCCTCGCTATCATGCCCTTTGTGTTAGTCTCATTTCGGTCCTAAATGCTATTTATGGAAAGTGTCTAAATTTGCTTATTTGGCATATCTACAGAATATAGAGATTGTCCTGAACACAATAGTGTTCGTCCCATGTCCAAATTCGCAATCTAAAAACATTTCATATTTAATAAGTTTTGAGCTTGTCCCAGAGATTAACTCCTGGTACTAAGGGAGGCTTGGGGTGAAAGCCCAAAGCGTATATTCTTCAAGGGGGGGGGGGGGGGGGGGGGGCCTTTTGAAATTTTCCCAATGTATAAAAGGGATAGGGGGGAAAATCAGGCTTGGCCCACCCACCCAAAGCAAAATTTAACCCCCACTTGGCGGGTTGGCCTTAACCGGCATCTA